>NW_012098321.1:2117909-2145996 GCF_000951045.1 Mandrillus leucophaeus
TTTTTAGTAGAGACGGGGTTTCACCATGTGAAACCACCGAGCCAGGATGGTCTCGATCTCCTGACCTCGTGATCTGCCCGCTTCAGCCTCCCAAAGTGTTGGGATTACAGGTGTGAGCCACCGTGCATGGCCAAAATTATTTTTAAATTCAAAGTTTTAAAGAATGGTAGCTATAAATCTAAGAGCATAAAACTCTTAAAACTGTTCCACTTACTTTCCCTTCTCTCAATAATATTTAGCACTCATGACACCAAGAAACTTACAGCAGAATTGGCTTACTGGAATGAAGCAGCCAAATAGTTAATATGCTTGCTTCTAACTCTTCTCTTATGTCTTGGTAGAGAGGGGCATTCCTATGATAGTTGGAACACCACAGTCCCTTTAATACTCTAAGCAGTAAATCTTCCAAATTGCATTTTCCTTTTGACTGTAACCACCTGACCCTTTTCTGGGCCACCAGTGCTGTCCATCTTGTTTTTGTTGTAATCCTCATATAACCACACACTGCTTCCTACCAGTGCTGGCACTAAAGTGACATGAATTTGCGCCTCTATTTCCAGTCTTTGAACTGGATGACAGTCGTGTTTATAAAGTCCTTACAAACATCAAAGGTATAACAAATTGTTATCTCATTCTGGAGAGTCAACGATATATCTTTATTTTGGTGATAGGATAATTTTAAATCTTCAACATGAAATCGAGGAGATAAAATTTTTCTTTACTAATTGTGACTGCTTCTTAAAAATTATTTTTTTCTTATATGATTATATAAAAATTTCTCACTTTATGATGCCTTACAAATATCCATCCCAAGCTGCAAAAATTGATGAATAAGAAATAACTATAACATATAAACAGGAAAACTAAGTGCTCACTCTTTACTGTTAGATATGTTTGTAATAAGGCTGAAAATATGGAGATAATAGTACTGGCTTGGTTAGGAAAAAGGGAGAGAGAGAGATTAACTTTCAAAACCTGTCTCTACTAAAAATACAAAAAACTAGCCGGGCGTGGTGGCGGGCGCCTGTAGTCTCAGCTACTTGGGAGGTTGAGGCAGGAGAATGGCGTGAACCTGGGAGGTGGAGCTTGCAGTGAGCCGAGATCGCGCCACTGCACTCCAGCCTGGGAGACACAGCGAGACTCCGTCTCAAAAAAAAAAAAAAAAAAAAATGACCTTAATCAGCAAAGGGAAAATGCAAAGACATTCCTTGCAGAGAAGTAATATGCAGAAAATGGTTAGCTGCATATGCATGGCATGATTACAAACTTTTAATATTGGGTTGTCCAGGGCTTATTCCTTAGTCCTATTTTCTATGTATACTCAATCTCTTGGTGATATATCTGGTCTCATGTCAGTAAATACATTTATGTGCCCATGATCTTCATACCTTTATTATCAACTCTTGACTTAATTATTCAGTGGTCTTTTCTGAACATACACTTTAAGGTCTAAGCACCAACTCAAACATAACATGCCAGATATGCTGTATTCACATTGTTTCTTACCTTAGTTGATGGCAATTCCATCAATCTATTTGTTAAACTGAAAAATTTCAAATTATTGTTGGATTTTTTTCTTTCCTCCAAACTCTACAACAAATATGTCACAAAATCAGCCCCATCATATTCCTGTGTTTTTTTCTGTACCTCTTCAGTATCCTACCACACCTTCAACTTTCTGGAGCAATTCCCCTTCATTCAGGAAATCTCACTCAAGAACGTTTTGCATTTTTTCTTGCAGAATAATAAAATTAAAACTAGCCTTGGACAATTAAAATTTAAATCTTGTTCTCAGGCTGAAATTCATGCCAACACCAAAGATTTCGCCTAAAATTAGAAGGATAGATTTAAATTCACAATTGAGTTCAGAAATCTATTGGATATGTGTTACTTAGGATAGCTTCACCTTTATCATTTAATTCATCTTCCACTGAGTCATTTGATGGGGAGAAATGAATAAATAGTAAAGACTAGCAAGATATAATCAGTCCTTCACAATATTCAAGAATTATTAGATATGGAAATAATACTTGATAAACAGCTTAAAAAGGCTTTTATAAAATTCTCTCCAATATCATATTAAAAAAATATAGTCTAGCTAATAAGAAAAACAGTGTACCAAGTATTAACATTAGAAATAGACTTCTAAGCTTAAGGAAGTTTTGTCAATTGTTTAAGATGCAATATATCACAACAGTCAGAATGGCTATTATTAAAAAGTCAAAACATAACAGATGCTGATGAGGTTGTGGAGAGAAAGGAATGCTTATACACCATAGGTGGGAGTGTACATTATTTCAACCGTTGTGGAAGACAGTGTGGAAATTCCTCAAAGGCCGAAAGACAAAAATAGTATTAAACCCAACAATCGCATTACTGTATATATATCCAAAGGAACTGACATAGTTGGTCTGTGTCCCTACCCAAATCTCATCTTGAATTACAGCCCCCACAATTTCCATGTGTTGTGACAGGGACCCAGTAGGAGATATTTGAATTATACAGGCAGATCTTTCCTGTGCTGTTTTTCATGATAGTGAATACGTCTCATAAGATCTGATGATTTTATAAGAGGGAGTTTCCCTGCACAAATTCTCTTTTCTTGTCTACTTCCATGTGCGACATGCCTTTAATCTTCTGCCATGACTGTGAGGCCTCTCCAGCCACATGGAACTGTGAGTCCATTAAATCTTTTTCTTTTGTAAATTGCCCAGTCTCAGATATGTCTTTATCAGCAAAATGAAAACAGAATAGTACTGTAAATTGGTACCAGTAGACTGGGGTGCTTCTAAAAAGATACCCCAAAATATGGAAACAACTTTGGAACTGGGTAACAGGCAGAGTTTGAAACAGTTTGGAGAGCTCAGAATAAGACAGTAAAGTGTGGGAAAGTTTGGAACAAACTATTTTGTTTGAATGGCTTTAAACAAAATATTGATAATTATATGATGATTAAATCCAGACTGAGGGTCTCAGATAGAGACGAGGAATTTCTTGGGAACTGCAGCAAAGGTGACTCTTGTTATGTTTTAGCAAAGAGACTGGTGGCATTTTGCCCCTGCCCTAGAGATCTGTGGAACTTTCAACTTGAGAGAGATGATTTAGGATATCTGGTGGAAGAAATTTCTAAGCAGCGAGCAATCAAGAGGTAACCTGGGTGCGGTTAAAGGCACTCAGTTTTAAAAGAGAAACAGAACACAAAAGTTCAGACGATTTGCAGCCTACCCAAGTGATAAAAAAGAAAATCCCATTTTCTGAGGAGAAATTCAAGTTGGCTGCATAAATTTGCATAAGTAATAAGAAGCTGAATGGGGAAACTTTCTCCAGGGCATATCAGAGATCTTTACAGCAGCCCTTCCTATCACATGCCTGAAGGCCTAGGAGGAAAAATGGTTTCAAGGGCTGGGCCCAGGGTCCTGTGCTGTGTGCAGCCTAGCAATTTGGTGCCCTGCAATCCAGCTGCTCCAGCCATGACTGAACAGGTACAGCCATGCCAAGGTACAGCTCGAGTTATGACTTCAGAGGGTGCAAGCTCCAAGCCTTGGCAACTTGCATGTGTTGTTTAACCTGCAGGTGCATAGAAGTCAAGAATTGAGATTTGGGAACTTTCTCCTAGATTTCAGAGGATGTATGGAAATTCCTGGATGGACAGGCAGAAGTTTGCCATGTGTGGGGCCCTTAGGGAGAACTTCTGCTTAAACAGTGTAGAAGTGAAATGTGGGGTTGAAGGTCCCCCAGAGAGTCTCTACTGGGGCACTGCCTAGTGGAGCTGTGAGAAAAGGGCCACTCTTCTCCAGACCCCAGAATGGTAGATCCAGCTTGCATTGTGTGCCTGGAAAAGCCATAGACACTCAGTGCTAGCCCATGAAAGCAGCTGGTTGTGGCCCTTTGCGTGACCAGGATGTGAGACATGGAGTCATAGGAGATCATTTTGGAGCTTTAAGATTTGAGTGCCCTGATGGATTTCAAACATTTATGGGGCCTGTAGCCCCTTTATTTTGGCCAATTTCTCCCATTTGGAACAGCTGTATTTTCCCAATGCCTGTACCCCTAATGTATCTAGGAAGTAACTAACTTGCTTTTGATTTTACAGGCTTATAGGTGGAAGGGATTTGCCTTGTCTTAGATGAGATATTGGATTGTGGACTTCTGAGTTAATGCTGAAATATGTTAAGTCTTTGGATGACCATTAGGAAGGCATGGTTGGTTTTGAAATGTGACGACATGAGATTTGGGAGAGGCTGGGGCAAATTTTATGGTTTGACTCTGTTCCCACTCAAACCTCATCTTGAATTGTAACTCCCACAATTCCCATGTGTTGTGGGAGGGACCCGGTTGGAGGTAATTTAATTATGGGGTTGGATATTTCTTGTACTGTTCTCAAGACAATGAATAAGTCTCACGAGATCTGATGGTTTCATAAGGAGGAATTTCTTTGCACAAGTTCTCTTCTCTTGTCTGCTGCCATGTGAGACATTCCTTTCACCTTCTGCCATGATTGTGTGACCTCCCCAGCCACGTGGAACTGTGAGTGCATTAAATCTCTTTCTTTTGTAAATTGCCTAGTCTCAGGTATGTCTTTATCAGCAGAGTGAAAACAGAATAATACAGGAATATAAACCATTCTATTAAAAAGACACATGCATGTGCATCTTCATTGCCACACTATTCACAATAGCAAAGACACAGAATCAACCTAAATGGCCACTAATGTTACACTAGATAAAGAAAATGTGGTACATATACACCATGGAATACTATGGAGCCATAAAAATCTAGATCATGTCCTTTGCAGGAACATGGATGGAGCTGAAGGTCATTAACCCTATCAAACTAATGTAGGAACAGAAAACCAAATACTGCATACTTTCACTTATAAGTTTAAGCTAAATGATGGGAACACCTGGACACAGAGGGAAACAACAAACACTGGAACTTTGAAAGGAGGTGAGTGGGAGGAGGGAGTGGATCAGGAAAAATAACAAATGGGTACTAGGCTCAGTACCTGGGTGATAAAATAGTCTTCACAACAAAACCCACGACACAAATTTGTCTATGTGTTAGGTTGGCACAGAAGTAATAGGAGTTAAAAATAATGGCAAAAACTGCAGTTACTTTTGCAACAACCTAATAACAAACCTGCACATGTATCTGTGAACTTAAAATAAAAGTTTAAAAAAATGTACTGTAGGCCAGGCGCAGTGGCTCACGCTTGTAATCCCAGCACTTTGGGAGGCCGAGGCCGGTGGAAAACAAGGTCAGGAGATCGAGACCATCCTGATTAACACGGTGAAACCCCGTCTCTACTAAAAATACAAAAAATTATCTGGTCGTGGTGGCGGGTGCCTGTGGTCTCAGCTACTCAGGAGGCTGAGGCAGGAGAATCGCATGAACCTGGGAGGCAGAGCTTGCAGTGAGCAGATATTGCGCCACTGCCCTCCAGCCTGGGTGACACAGTGAAATTCCGTCTCAAAAAAAAAAAAAAAAAAAAAGTACTGTAACTGACCTAGTTAAAAATTTAAATTAGCATGAAAAATCATTGATTTGGAATAACTAAAATAAATACATGAAATTGTAGAATGCATGCTAGAAAATTAGCACTCAAAATTAACTAATGTCATTATCAGTTAAGCAATAACCATTACTGGTAAACCTGTCCTCTAAGACTAATAAAAACAGTTACTTCTGTATAAAATCAGCCTCATTCATGTTTCAACAACATGGGTAAGATAATAGGAGCAAAACCCTTAGAAATCTGAATTATCGTCTCAAATTATTGACTAAGTTACTTGATTATCCTACTAAAGTAGAAGTCAGAGGAGGTCTCAGACACATTATAAACACTTTTTAAGAAAATTTTGTGCTGTCCTCGTAATAGATTATTCTCTGGTAAGAAGGTTTACTGTGGAAGAGTATAATTTGTATAATTCCTATGGGCTATGAGCAAAACAATCAATATTGTTTGCCAATGGTTTGAAATCTCAGTATATTCTATTTAGTGCCACCTGAAGCAAAGATTTTACTCTGACAGTATGTTTTCACTTACTTAATGTTACAATTGATATGGATATCAAGTGTTATACAAATTCACATGGTAGAACCAAATACCCTTGAACATCAATGAGTCAGCCCCATCATATGTTTTTCCCTCAATTTTAAACAAGAAGAGTAGCAAGTAATTAGTTTCCTTGTAGATACACATTGATTTGATAAGAGGTCTTTACTTTTTTACTTCTCTGATACTAAGAAACTTCTCCAAGCAGAGTTTAAAGAGAGGGCTATTCAAATCTATCCATCAAAATAAAATTAAAATCATTCTTAGGATCCATTGGCTAGTATAGGCAGTGGATTCCAATATATTCTGAAACTGAATTACTTTTATATAATTTAACTAGGCTTCATGTATTGAATACACTTAATTATCTTGAAACTGAGTAGGTCTTTAATAAGGTTTCTCCATGAACCTCCTATAATGGGTAATTCTGAAAACATTTTTATTTATAAGTTTATGAAAGAGAAGTATTTTGGCATCATATTATACTACACAAACCACACTGACTGATATTTTTATAAAGTAGTCTATTATAAAACATAAGGATGGGTTCATTGGGTTCAAGGATTCTATTAGAAAGTTACAAGATTTTGGGTCAAATTAAGATGACAAAAACCTCTGCAATGTATCAAACTCTAAAATCCAGGAGACATAATCTGGTAAAAATAAGATGTTCACCTAGTAAAATCGGATAAATTGGCCACAATTTGTGCGGAATGAAAGAAAATATGTCCAGCTTATATTTCCCTAGTAACCCACAATATCTAACAAAATACGTATTTTGGAAGACAGAATAGATATACAGAAAGATGATTCCAGGGAGTGGTTGAGAGGTTCTAGGAGAAAGGCACAAAATTTGGGTCTAAAGTAAGTGACCCTCCAGAAACCTGCAGACTGACTGTATAAACAGTGATATTGTTTGGCCATGTCCTCACTCAAATGTTACCTCAAATTGAAATCTGAATTGCAATCCCCACCTGTGGAAGGAGGGACCTGGTGGGTGGTGATTGGATCATGGGGGCAGTTTCCCCCATGCTATTCTTCTGATAGTGAATGGGTTCTCACAAGCTCTGATAGTTTTATAAGTCGCAGGTTCCACCCACCCCTGACTTACCTGCCTCCATGTAAGACATGCCTATTTTCCCTTCTGCCATGATTGTAAATTTCCTGAGGCCTTCCCAGCCATGTGAAACTGTGAATCAATTAAACCTCTTTTCTTTATAAATTATTTAGTCTCAGGCAGTTCCTGATAGCAGTGTGAAAATAGAGTAATACCAACAGCTATATAATGGGTTATGAAAATATTCTGGTCATAATCTTCTTAATCTCAGAAAAAAAATTTGTTGAAGAAGGTGTTAGATTTTGTGTCCTTCCTTGAAATGTATCTGCTTATTTGCTAGCATTAGAAGTAGTCACTTTACTACAAACATCATCCATGAGTTCATGAAGATGTGTTGCTGTAAAAAAGGTGCTGCTAATGCTATTCTAAATCTTCTGGGAAAGTGGACAAAAATTAAGGTTCTATTATAATAGGCTAAATTTTAGAATACCTTCTACTACCTTCACCAAATATTTTCCCTTATCTCTCATGACTTTTCATTCTTCCACACGTGGAGTTTGCAGACTTTCCTTTCATTGAAGTGATGGTGGCTGTTCCATTCATCTGGAAATAATAAACCAATCATAGAATCTGTTATAAACAAATATGGCTTATTACTGCAAGAGTCTGAAACATATACTTAGTCTCATTATTAATGTGTACATTTGGATTTTCTATAACATCTTCCCAAGTCACTACTTAATGATCTAAACTCTGGACAACCAGTCTTCTGGCTTTCTGGAAAAAGAAAGGAAATGGGTTCTCGAATCATGATAGAAAAGTTCTATTGTGCCTATTGACTATGGTTAAACTATGTGGTATATCATTGAGTTTAAATATTAGCTTCTCAAAGAAGAATATTATACTTACAGATCTAAATATATCTCGGAATTATTAACATGATGAAAATTATCATGGAAGACATAGATATTTCAGTTGTCTCCTTATATGTGGTTCTTAATGTGTCATATTGGGTTGGGTTCTCTTCTCTTGACACAATCCAGGCATGCTGGACTCCTTGTTTAGCAGTGAATGACAAAACTCTGGAGGTAATGCTCTTTTTACGGTGCTCTAAGGTATGCTGTCTAGAGTTTTAAATCTTACTGTGCAACTGGTCTTTAACTAAATGCCCTAAACTTGTTGAAATGCAAATAATTAGCAATGTGATCAATGACAAGTAAAACAATTAATCAGATAAAATAATGGTTGATTATGTGCCCCCCTCTAATAAAAAGTAACCAAAAGGGGAATCTGAAAATTTAGAACTTAACTCAATAAAATAGCTTCTAGACATTTAAAATGTTTTTTTCATATTATACAGTCCCTACAAATTAATTCTAATCAGATAATTTTATTTTTAAACATATTTTCATGTTATTTATTTGTAGTTTTTAGTGTCCCATTAATATTGTTTTGCTTATAATTTATAAGCTAAACAGCAGAATGTATAACATAATTAATGACACATCTGTGTTTAAATTTTTTGATTATACTTCTAAAGGTTTATTGCTGAGTAGGCTCTTTTATTAAAAGATATGAATATTGGTTTTCTGACTTTTTCTCCGAATTCCAGTTTTCCATAAATAAACTTAAAATATAAAAAATTACCTCATTTTGGTTTCTCATCTGTGTTTTAAAATTAAATGTAATTAACATAGGTAGTACAAAAACAAAACAAAAAACGGTATTTCCTTTCAGTTTGAAACATTTAATCTGAAGTAAGAAATTCTAAATTTATTTTCCCCTCTGTCCTTTTCCCTGGGTTGGTGTTATACATTCAGATACATGTGTCTGGTCTTTGGGCAATATCTTTCCAAACTTACATCACCTGAGATAAAAAAGAAAAAAAAAACCAAACAATTAAATTGTATGTAATTCTCATCTCTCTTTACCTTACTATACAATTAACACTGAAATATGTTCATCCTCATCTTATCATCCATTTTAATTTTCATTCTGCATCTCTTGGGGCCTACTCTTGCACAATCACAGTGCAATTCAAATATGCCAGCTACTTTGGCAGTTATTTCTGTATGTTACCCTTGGTAACATCCAAAAATATGGTCACTCACTCTTCTTCTCAGAGGATTACCAGAAACTCGATAGTGCTTCTTGAAAGTCATACATTGCCACTCTGACACACTAGTCTGCCACACAGCCATGTCTGCTCTGTTGATTTCATGCCATCGTAATATAGGGAAAGCCTGAGAGGCTGCCACTGCCCAGAATTCCAGAAAGGAAACAGGATATAGGTCTTTTCTTTCCTTAATTCCCCAAATTTCCTGGAGGGCTCGTTATCTAGGAAGCGGATTTAATCTCGGGGTTGGGGCAGAAACTGCATGCCTGTTGACAGTGACTTGAGCATCTGTTCCCCTTTTTCTTCCAACTTTTTCAGGTTGCAAAGGTTAGAGGCTTTTTATACAGCTATGTGTATATGTTTGTGGGTTTTGTTTGCTCATCATTCTGTGTGCAAATGCTTATGTGTGTGTATAGTGGGGGTGGTAATAGAGAATGGGAATTAAACTGGTTTTTCCACATTCTGCTTCCACTTGTATTTATAGCTTATATTATTCCTGGATGACAGCCAGGTTTGTTCATTTATTTACTTTAAAATTAGAAAAGCAAGAATTAACATTTAATTTTCTGTTTTCATCTGGCAGTTAGACCCTGACGTATTTCAATGAATGGCACATATTCATATATCTCTTCACCCAGTCTAGAGAATAAACTTAGCCAATGTTTTGAAGAAACTATAATCACCGTAATACACACCTAGAATATTGTTATTGTCTACACCTATATCTACAGAGCAGTGTGAATGCCTTAATCGTGCTGTGCTTTCTGAGATGCAAAGCATGACCTGTGCGTAACTTTTTGCCTATCCTCCTTTGTATCCGTGTGTTTTAGCACCCTAATATATGAATGGCAATTAGTCTATATGTATGTATTTGAGTATTATGTGTAGAACTATTTTGTGGTTGCCTTAAGACATGCACATACATATGCACATGCATGGATTAGAGCAATGATACTCAAATCATTTATAGAAATGATATCCTATGAAATGTTAACATCATTGTATGAATGTAGTATTATTGAACAAATTTATTTACAAAAAGACAAAAGTTATTATAATTAAATAACTCATCTTTCAGCTTCTATAAATATATCTACAGATTTTTCACTGTTTTAGTTTTTTAATGGGCAAATAGAAGTTGTATATGTTTATGTGCATAATATTTTGATATACATCTATATTGAGAAATGGTTTAAATCAAGCTAACACATTGATCACCTCATGTAGTTATTTTTTGTGGTGAGGACATTTAAAATTTTCAAGTGTGTGTTAACTATAGTCACCACTCAGTAAAATAGGTCTCCAGAGCTTAGTCCTCCTGGGTAACTGAAACTTTGTCTTTTGACTGTCATCTCTACAGCCCCCTCTTCTCCAACCCCCGGTAACCACCATTCTAGTTTCTACTTCTGTGAATTAAACTGTTTTAGATTCCACATAGGAGCGAAATCAAGGAATACTTCTCTTTTTGTGCGAGGGTTATTTCATTTAACACAGTGTCCTTCAGGTTCATCCATGTTGTCACAAGTGACAACATTTCCTTCCTTTTAAAAGCCAAATATAAGGAACATTTTGAAATGTTATATATAAATGACACATTTCAAAAATCCATTCATCAGTTGATGAACATTTAGATTGATTCCATATCCTGGTTATTGTGAATAATGGTGCAATGAATATTTGAATGTGAGAATGCAGATCTCTTTTTGACATAATTTTTCTTTAGAGACAGGATCTCACTCTGTTACCCAGGTTGGGGTGCAGTAGTATGAACATAGCTCCCTGTAGCCTCAAATTCCTGGTCTCAGGGGATGCTTGAGCCTCAACCTTCCCAGCAACTAACACTACAGGTTCATGCCACCTGCTTGACTATTTTTGAATTTTTATTTTTCTAGAGACAGAATCTTGCTATGCTTCCCAGGCTGGTCTCAAACTCCTGGCGTCAAGCAATTCTTTCACCTCAGCCGCCCAAAGTTCTGGACTTATGGTTTTCAGCCACCATACTCAGCTAACATATCGATTTCATTTCCTTTAGATATATATCCAGAAGTGTGATTGCTGGGTTAATATGGTAGTTCTAATTTTAATATTGTGAGGAACTTCCATACTGCTTTTCATAAGGGCTGAAATAATTTGCATTCTCACGAACAGTGTAAATAGGTTTTCTCTTCTCCACGTGCTTGTAAACACTTATCTTTTGTCTTTTTGATAGTAGCCATTCTAACAAGTGTGAGGTGATACCTCATTGTGGTTTCAATTTGTATTTCCTTGATAATTAGTGATATTGAGCATTTTAAAATATACTTGTTGACAACTGGTATGTCTTATCTTGAAAAATGTCTATTTGAGTCATTTATCCATTTTTTTAAAAATCAGGTTGTTTTCTTGCTATTAAATTGTTTGGGTTCCTTATACATTTTGGATATTAACTCCTTATAAGTAGTATCATTTGAAACTATTTTCTCACATCCTGTAAGCTGCCTCTTAACTCTGTTGACTGTTTCCTTTGCTGTACAGAGATACTACACTCTTTATTCAGTCACTTCAGCATTGAGTAACTGCTTGAATTTTTACTAACCTGATTACACACTCAATATGTGCACATGAGGCAATGTTCTCGTTTCTATTACTAAAAATGCACTATTTGTTTGGACCCAAATTGAGGTGACTGTGCATGACTAGATTCATACCTGAAATAATATTAAAGTTTCTCTACAAATGCGTTTTTTGCCTCCCTCAGTTTAAAGTCTAGTTTGTCAAAATCCGTAGGTCAGCTGGAAAAGGTTTTGAAACAGCAGTGAACTTCAGCATACCAATTGAGAACATTTACAATATGTGAAAACTTAATAATTTTCTACTTCGCCTACAGCAGTAAGATATCACAGTCTTATAAGTAAAAAAATGAGTAAACTGACCTAGATAATTGTCAGAGATTTTTTATTTTGATTTTTCTTTCTTGTCTGTGAAGAACATTATCGAAAAAATTGTCTACTATCACTTGTCACATTTACTATACCAATAAAAGCATAGGTATAATCTGATAATACGACAGTTCTGTGAACTAAATATATAGCTTTAAAAATAGTGCTATAAAAATGTATTACTTATTAATTTTATGTTTTTTTCCTCATTTGCAGAGAGGACTAGTAGAAGATTCTCTGTAAAACATTAGTTGGTTGTCAAATCTTTGAACAAACAAATAGGCCACCTGATTTTAGAATGCTTTAGTAGAAAGACAGGAAGAAGTATAAGCTTAAAACTCTGTAGGCATGAGGAATAATATAAAGGACAGTGTAAATGGACTAATAGTATTTTAGTATTAGGTTGGTGCAACAGCGATTGCATTTTTTTGCCCTTGAAAGTAACGGCAAAAGCTGCGATGACTTTTGCACAAACCTAATAAATCTTGATTGGATTATATGAAAATGTTTGAGTGAGTTTTACCAATTACCCTGCACTGCATTACACAGAACAGTTATACTAATATGCCACTCTTCATTATAAAGCCTTACTTAAATTACAAAGCAGTGCCTCTTTGGCATGTAAGTGATTCATGAAAGTTTAATATATGTACGGTAGCAATAAGAAAGACACGACTGTAGAAATCCTATAAAGGCTATTAAAAAGGGAGGAGAAGCAAAACAAATGGGCTTTCAGGATTTATAATCCGTGTCATACTCATGTATCTTTTTGTTATGTTCAGCAAGTCAATCTAGATTTAACATACACATTGATAAAAATTAGATTTATAAAGAATTTAAAATGCTATTTAGATCTGTGGGTGCTGTTATATCTTATTCCTTTTTGTTTTAACTAATGAGGATAGAGCCCTCATTAGAATGGATTAGTGAGCTTGAATTCACGGTCTGTTCATGTAACAGGTAATTCAGCCCTGGTTCTTTAACAGACAGAGCTATACTAGGGTGCTGCTGCTTACATTTATGAGCAAAGGTTCGTGAACAGTGGTATTTCTCTTGTTCTCTTCAAACAGCTCCCTAGTGAACCAATGGTGACACATTACAATCTGAATGGATACTATTTGAGTTTGGAGAATAGTTACCAAGCTAATGTTAACAGTACATCTCAGCAACACAGGTAATATTTTGGGGTGTTTTAAGTTGCAAATTTTTACAAATCGAATATAAAACTGAAAACTAAGCACGGAAATGTTACAAAAAAAGTACCAACAAAAATAATAACAAACACTTTCATAGAGTTTAGTGTACATCACTGTTCTAAGTACTTTATGTCAAATTTCTTTCTTGTAATACATTTTGGCTCAAGTTATTTTATTATCCAATATTACAAAGACACCCTGGTAGAAAGTGGCAGTGTCAGGACTTGAACTTAAATAGGTTGGTGCCAAAGATTGTGCGCTGAATTAAAACATTAAATTGCTTCTTTTCTGTCATGTTTATAGGATTCTATTTAAAATATCAAAATAGTTAAAATGCCCAACTTTAGTTATGCACATTAAATGCAAATTTCTGTTCTTTTAAAACTATGTGAAAAAAGAAACATACACATATTAATTGTTAGGCCAGCATTTCTTATGTAGCATTTGAAAACCGAAGTAATTTAAAATAATAGCTTTTCTAGCTCATTTATTTTTCATGTTAACTTGTTTTTAACAGTATACTCTTAAAACGATATCATTAGGGATATTTCTTTAGATAATATTTGCCAAACATTGTAATTTATTCCAATACAGGTAAACACAATTTGCCCCATAGGTGCCTTTGTTACTAATGTGTATATTGTGTGTGATCTATAGTTTTAATGGATTCTTTGAAGCAGTAATCTATTTAGTGTATTCGATGTGTACAACTCAAATTCTGAGTGCACTAGATGTTCAAATTTGGCGTGAGTAGTGAAGAATAATCGTTAGCACAAACGTTTCATAGGTAAAAATGTAACTAATTTTGTAAAGTTGCTTGATTACATGATATCTGAAAAGGGAATAGTTGCTTACTTCTAAAGTTTTAAGGCCATGAGGCCATAAGGTTTAGAATACTTATTTATATTATTAAATCATTATTGCGCCAAAAGTCTAAGTACACATTTTGATGTGTTTTGAATGTGTATCTATTTTAGAATCATTCAATATGGCAGAAGACTAGCATATTGGTAAATTCGAAAACATTATCCTGTAACAAGAAAAATATAGTGTCCTTCTCAATAATCTCTATCCATAATAGTACACTTCTTTAACTCACTCTTATCATTGGTCTTACATTTATTCATCTCTAATTTCACCTAACCACACATTTAGCTAGAACAGCTTGGTAACCAGCAAGATCATATCCTCTAGGAATTTTGGTCAAAAGAGAACAGAAGACGAATAAGAAGAGTAATCTCTAGAATTTATTTCTAGCCGTAAATCTTCTTCTCTCCTTTTTTGAATCAGCTTGATACTGCTTCAATTACAACCACCACCACCACAAGAGTAACAATAAAAACTAGACTCTTCCTGTATCTACAATTTTCTCTTTCTTCTTTGTCTTTATAAAAAGCTGTTCTCTGTTGTAACAACCTTTGCTTACCAAACCATGAGACTGTAAACAAAGCTCTTAACAGACTGCACTTATTTCCGTAAAATAATGGCCAAGAGGAATTGAAAACCAAAAGTTACTGGGTGTTAATTCATGAAAGAGAAGATACCGAGCTTCATAAAATGCCAACCCCGCATATAATTTATGTTAAACATAAATACTTGGATTTTAGGTTAATATTTTTTGGTGGGACAAGACGTCATATTAGGAGCTCAGGATCTGGGAAGCCCCAGAAGGATAAATAATTAGTTACGGTGTCTTTGTTTTAAGAACTGGAATTTGTCAAGAAGAATTTTCCTACTATATCATCAAACTTACTATGTGTTGATACTGGCACTCTTGTTAACAAAAAGTTCTGTAGTATCTTGTTAGAAGTTATAAAGAATTTGAAAGTTGCAAAGTGAAAAATACTAGTTTTCAATTTTGACCTGTATTTGAAATATTTATTTGTAATTCCTAATGGAATTTTCTGAAAAACTCTGATACACTTGTCTGCATTCATTGAATGAGAAAATTAACAAAGCACTAAGAGATAATTCAAGGAGCAACATGTAAAGTAAGTTTATAAGTAGGCCAACTCTGAGTACATGCTCAGTATTACACACAAGATAAAGGACAATGTTTTGTTTTCACCTAAAGGCATTTTCATGCAGTGACTTTGAATTAAATCGTTATGTGCACTGAAAATCCTTTCACTATATACATGCAGCTAATTCTAGGAGAATTCCCACAGACATACAAAGTATTTTAGGCTACCACAAAGAGAATAGGTTCAGTTACATGAACTTTTGAAGAGGTTTCAGGCTTTGAGACAGAGGAAATTTATCCAAAACACCCTGCTTCACACATGTGATTCGTTGTGAAGTTATTTTTATTTCAACTTGAAAGCAGTTTATGACAATGCTTTTCTTTAAAATCTAATGACTTCCTTGGAGATCCCTTATGGTTTTTGGCCAACAGAATAATTTATTAGAGATAAACTCATATCTTTACATAAAGTTGATTCAAACAATAGGATCACTCTGAAATGAAGCCAATGATCGGTGTTAAAGGAGACCTGAGATTTAGAAGAGAAAAACATAATGTCTTAATAAAATAATGCAAAATCAATACAGGCACATTTTGCCAAATGCATAGTTTTGTCCAAACATCACTGTACTCAACAATGAAAACATAAAGTTGGAACTTGTGTGTGTGTGTGTGTGTGTGTGTGTGTGTGAAGTACAAGGGACTCTACAGGTATATGGAAAGACATAAGCTCATGAATTCAGTTTAAAAAACTTTTAGCTATGGTTTAGTAAAGAAAAGACTAAGTAGAAAAATGGTCAAGTTGCATAAAAGATTTTACATTGAAGAACACAGGCTTCTTTGCTAGATAACAGCATAGTAAAATCAAAGGGAGCAATTTGGAGAAAGATTAAAGTCATTAAAAAATGATGCTTCATATAGTGTGTAGAAAAGCTTGTAGAATTAACGACAAATTCATGACAAACATGGAATAAGTAGAACATTTGCATATAGAAAAAACAATTTGATGAAAATCATGAATAAATAGGTCAGTGATCTCTCAACTAAGATAACCTGTGACAAACCTAAATTCTAAGGTTACTACCAGAGAACTAGGGAGGCTGACTTCTCTCTCTGATCCTAATTCATGAAGAACTCTAAACAATAATATTTGCAACTTCAAAAACTATGTTGGGATTCGACTCAAATTTATGAATCTCTGATCAGGTCAGGTCAGAATATGCTGAGTCATATTTATCAGTTTATATTATAAAGACTAAAAAGAAATGAGTTTCATGTCCAAACACTTGAAAGCTCAGTACTAGAATGTTAGACTCAGAGACAACTAAGGCCTGAAAAAAAAATTTAAAAAAAAGATTAAACACTACCTTAGAACAGCAGGTGATACATTTACAAACTCTCCACACCATGTGTTTGTTCCTATTGCTGCTGCAACAAATTAAATTATTGCAAACTTAAGGGTCTAAACCAACACAAATGTATTCTCTTACCATTCTGAAGGTCAGGAGTACAAAACTGGTATTATTCAACTAAAGTTAAGGTGTTAAAAAGTCTGGTGTCTTCTAGAGGCTCCGATGAGAGAATTTATTTTTTTGCCACTTTTCTGCTTCTGGCGGCCATATATATTTTTCTGTAGCTTCTTCTTCCACCTTCAGAGTGGTTGCAACAACTTTGAAGAGGTTGGAACTCCAACCTCTACTTCAGTCATTCTATCACCTTGGTCTTTGCCTCGGATTCCTCCAGCACCCCTCTTATAAGGAGGCATGTGATTATATCAGGTCTACCTGAATAATGCATAATATTTGCCTTTCAAAATCCTTAATCACATTTGCAAAGTCCTTTTTGTACCATAAAGGTAACATTCTCTGGTTCGAGGGATTACGATGTAGATATATTTGGGAGCCATTATTTAGCCAACTTTACTTATAGACCTGTACAAAATACATACCACAATGCGTAGAACAGGGGTGTGTGTGTGTGTGTGCACAAATTCAAAGGTTCATATTTTAATAACTCTAAATATTATTCAAAATTTATATCCCATTTCTGGGCCACTGCATTGAACCGAACCCTTTGAGGATAATTGACATATATTTTTAAATTTAAAGATTAGAATATGGTATTAATGACGAAACTCAGATAGATACGTATACATTTTAGGAGGGCATTGTAGTGATCTAGTATACTGTTACAAAATATGTTTTATATGGTATAACCTTGGGAAAAAAGGAGAAATCAAGCTTTTACTTATGCCTTTTTCAATGAATTCTAAGTTTAAGGGGTCATAAATTGCTAGGATAAAGTCAGACATTGTAAGTGAAAATAGGCAGATTTTTCTTTAATCATTGCTAATGAATTCCTAAAACCTCTTAGAAAACAAACTGAAGAGAAATCCATAGGGAAAATACTTCAGATAATTCATCTGGGATATCAATAGAACAGTTGATGAGGTCAAATTTTGGTTCACTATCAGGACACAGAAAGGACACTGCCAATTCTCTTAACTGCTATTGTGATCTTTTCAAGTTAATTTAATGGAGTTGAATCATGCTTGAATTAATTATTGCCAGGTTCTTTAGAAAAAAATGCCATTCTCATGATTTAATGGTATAAGGTTACAGGGTCCCTGAAAGAAGGAAGAAGTTTGCAAATAAAATTAACACCATCATTTTCTGTGTGTGAATATTTTGATATTCATTATCCATTGACACTATAAAACCAAATAACAAGAACAACAACAAAAACAATTCTTGGAAGACCAAAGTGGCATATAATAATAAATCATTTACTTATCTAGGGTGGTTAGCTAGGAACTAATCTTGCCTGATTGCTCACGCGTCTGGCTGTCGGTGGATCTGGCAGCCGACGTTAGCTGGGACAATTGGGACAATTTGACTCTGCTCCATGCATTTCTTACCCTTCAGCAGGCTAGCCTGAGCATGACCTCAGGGTGGCAGAGGCACAAGAAAGCACGCAGGAACATACAAGTGCTCTCCCAAACTTTTTCTGGTGTTGAGACAAACAACGGTCAATATCCAAAGCAAGTGTCAAGTCTCAGTCTGGAGGCACAGTGAGAATGAACAACAAAATTATGGTCCATTAATTCACTCAGTATAGGACATCCTAAATCCAGAAAATGTGCTTGTATACATTTGAACATTTGCTTTAATGAATTCATAAAAATATAATTAAAAAATACTCAAGAAAATGTAGTAAGGTCACAAGTTAAAAGCATCTTTTTATAAAATCTGCACAGAATTCTATATTTTATCATCATTTCATGACACATATGTGGTAAAATAATTTTTTTCCATTTCAATTTAACAAAATATGACCCCCATATTGACTCTAATGACAAATTTTTACATTTAAAAACGCCTTAAAATGTTCATTCATATCATAAGACATCATGTGGATATTGAGGATATTAACAAACCTGAAAATGAAATAAGACTTCTCCCCTGTTTCGAAACAAAGTAAATTTAAAATAATATTACTTATTTAATAAAAATTGAATGAATATTGTTGATTATACCTATTTTGCAAGTGCATAAGTTCGTTGTAGTTGGTTTATTTAAATGAACTAATTTTCAAGGCTTTTAGAATTCATATAATGGAAATTTCAGTTCAGTTTTCTCAGGTATTGCATTTCCTACACATCTGTTATTTCTTTCTGAAAAAATATAGTAATTTTTAGTATTTCTCAAAACAAGCATAATGAGGATCATGCACAACACTTAGCCCATTACAGGCAGTATTTCATTGTTTAGAAATATGTGTCGATTTCCAGGAAGGGGAACATCACACACCGGGCCTGTCGTGGGGTAGGGTGAGGGGGGAGGGATAGCACTAGGAGATATAGCTAATGTAAATGACGAGTTAATGGGTGCAGCACACCAACATGGCACATGTATACATATGTAACAAACCTGCACGTTGTGCACATGTACCATAGAACATAAAATATGGAAACAAAAAAGAAGAAAGAAATATGTGCCGACTTCAGCATTCCATCCTTGTTCTTTCATTCACAAAAATATATTGAATATGTGCCTCTTCTGCATTCTGGGAATAAAGCAAAGAACAAAACAAAGTAAAAACTGGTATTATTTCCAAATATATGTTTTTGAATTTGGTTTGGTTAACTAAAATTATTTTATTTTTGTCTTAAATTTTAATCATTTTTATATACCTTTACACACTATTTTAAAAACTGCGAAAAATAAATATTTTAACTTTGTAAGTACACAAGTGAGTTATCTCTCTCACTCAAAAGTTACATAAGTAAGAATCCCTCCGTTAGTGTACTAATCCATTCTTGCACTGCTATAAATACTTAAGACTGGATAATTTACAAACAAAGAGGTTTAATTGGCTCATGGTTCCACAAGCTGTACAGGAAGTGCGGCAGCATCTGTTTCTGGGGAGGCTTCAGGGGTTTTTTACTCATGGCAAAAGGCAAAGCAGGAATAGGCATCTACATGACAGGGTCGGGACTAAGAGAGAGACAGAGAAGTGCCACACACTTTAAAACAACCAGATCTCATAAGAACTCTATTATGAGAACAGCTCCAAGGGGATGGTGCTAAACCGAATGGATCCACCCTCAAGTCCCAGTCACATCCCATCAGGCCTCACCTCCAACATTAGTAATCATAATTGAACATGAGATTTGGGTGGGGACATAGATCCAAACCATATCAGTTAGGTGGAAAAAGTAAAACTATTTTTACTAAAGGCTCAGTTTAAAATTAGCGACTTCAAATTGCTACATATCTTCCTCAGGTAATACTTTTATTATTCTTATTATTTTATCTCCTTGAAATTAGAAGCTGGAGCAGACTAGTCTTATAGTGTCATTGCAGCCCAAGATTGCTTCACTCCACCTCTAACTACTCTATTTCTTCATGGAATTATTTGTGTAGAGTAATACAGATGTAGAACTGGATAAACATTGCTCATCACCATACTAACTGATTGTCTATCTTTGTCAAAGAGGTGAATTCAAATATGTAAAGTTACTAAAAAGCCACTTGTGTCCCAGAGGCTCTCTGCATCTTTAAGTAGAGTTCACAGGAGTCATAAACTCTATATAAATGACATTTAAGTCATTTGTGGTCCCTTTCAGTTTTTGTGACTATTTTGCTAAGATTTATAATCCCACTATTTGGAAGCCAACCTTCTGGACTATTCAATGCATGGTAAGATAAATTGCTATGTTTCTTTACCAATGAAAGGAGCTGACTTTTAATTTTCTACATCCAGGCTGTGACACTAGCTTTCAAATCTGTTTTCATTTTGTTTTATTCTTACTTTTTTCTTTTTTTCTAAAAACTATTCTTGGCACAGATACTTGTTTCACAGAAGTCCCATAAGATGTTGCATTTTACTGAATAAGGTTAAACAATACATCACAATCAGGAAATCTGTATTGTAACAGAAACATTCTATTTTTTAATGTCTTTGCAACCAAACCTACTCAATTCCTCAAAAGGAAATAAGGAGTGTAGAGGAAAGGCAAAACTGAGGCTTGAAAATCTAAACTCCATTATATAACTATTTCTTAAATATTCCTAAGATACCTATAAGACTTTATTTAACCATCCAAGCTACAACAAACTCAACTACCTGCAAAATAGGAATAATAAGAGAACTCATATCTACAGAGATCCTGGGAGTTTGAATAAGACTCACCTCTATAATCTTTGTAAAAACTGCTTGAGTTCTTTTGGAGGGAAAAAGTGTCATTTAAATTTTGATGCTAATGTGAAATTCTGAGTTTGAGGAGTTTGTAACTGTATTTTGAAGTTAGTCCTTGAATTATTCTTTATCATCCGTCCAAGCACTGGAACCATTTTTTTAAAGTCATTTCTGTTTTGTACCAGACTAGAGACCTTTCCAATGATGGGGTTGAAATGCAGTAAATATTAATTATATGTATTTGAATATTTTTTAAAGGAAAGAATGCTAGTATAATCAGTCAAGGGCCAGTTCACAGACCACTTCATATACATTGACGGCCACCACAAAGAGGGAAGCTTTTCATAAAAATATCATGTGAAAGGATGGCTGGCCAGAAACTGTTTTCACTTGGTTCCGCACATAATCCATTTGATCGTTAGTACAGTAGGATAATAATAAATCAACTGACCAATATATTCAGACATAAATTATACAGATGTTCATGCCAGTCTTTGTAGCAGTTTATTACTAGATAAATCATATATATGGGAAAAGTAAAATACAAGGCTGACAAGAGGACATGTGTGCTAATAGAAATGAGTGTTAATTGTAGCTGTGAAAAGCAAGGGAGTGAGAGCTGTCAGAAAGTAAAAATAAAATCTCACAAGTAATAAACGAATTCATGTCCCTAAGGTATTCACTGTGAAATGTAGGACTAGTCAATCAAATCAATTTTGGCTTGCTAAAAGAAACACTTAAAATAAAATTTCAATTTACTTCAAGGTTTTCTTTTAAGTCCAAAATTTGTTTCTTACATATTAAGCATTTAAACAGCTTATCTTACTCTAATTTAAACACACTGCTTTAAAAAGGTTTTTGTTAGGGAATCTAGCATACTTAGAACTGAAAATAATATTTCTGCCAGGGTATGCAAAGGAATACTGACCTGAACAGTGCATTACAATGTTTCATGCTAAGTGAAAGTCACAAAATGCCCAGCATAGCATCTTCTAGAAATATAGCATTTGTTAGACATAGATTGATAGCAAAAAAGAAATGAATATATATTCTCCCAGGGAATTAGAGCATCTGCAATACAGCCTGAGAGAAAGATAAACAGTTGCAGAGCCTGACAATTTTTTTCTGACAAGCATATGATGAAATATAAGAAGGTTGGTCTAGGTCAAAAAGCCAATACTTCCTTCAACAAAACCAAGCATCACAGAAGAATGGATAGACCACAAGGTCACATATATATGACTAATTTTCTAATTTTCAAAATCAATTAAAAATCTCTTTGTCCTGGAGGTAAGTACTCATGCACACTTGATGTCAGATCCTAAGAACTTCTGTGAGATTTCCTGAATATTGTCCTAATCAATTTTGAACTGCATAGTCTGTCAAGGTTTTTCTTCCTGCAGTTGAATCTATGAATCTGTAAAATTATAAGTGGATGCTGATCTGACCCATTCGAATTTAGTATCTAAGCTGAAATGTGTAACTTCTGGACCATGCATGTTGATCATGCTAATTCAATTTACTCACTTGACAAACCTCATGATCTCAGGAACACTGAAGGCTTATCTTTTGATTTATGAGACACTGAAATGCCACAATTAAATAAGTAAGCATTGCTTGTTGTGAGATTCTGCTAAGCTTTTTACATACTAATCATTCTACAATGTTATCTACAAAATTCACAAATTTCAGATAATTATTATATATGTAGGAACAACCTTACTTGAATAATACTGCATTTATGAAATTTGAGTGACTTGCAAAGTCTTCTCACTTTTCAGAAATTTTCCATTGACATTGGGCAATATATAAATTGTTGTCATTACTTTTAATGGCAAAAACTACAACGACTTTTACACCAACCTAATAAAGTACTATAATTCTGGGTGAAGTAAGACTTTAGATATGTTTGTGATCTGAGGTTGTAATAATCTTATCAGTGACTCTAGATGTACATCACTGGACATGCTTTTATATTCTGTTTATTTAAGACCATAGACTTCACTGTGCTGTTGTCTTCTTTTATCACTTACTAGGGGCATTTAAATAGATTGATATTCCTTACATTGCCCAAATTCACTTTTTTAGAGAAAACAACTTTTTGGTAAGTGAACAGTTTCTTCTAAGAATTACTCTTCTTCAGTTATAATTATTGCTATTTCCTTTCTTCTATAATAGATATATAAAAACAGGAAATTAATCATGTAAACCCAAGCAAGTACATGTAAGTGACGTATTTCTGAACCATTAGGTACTACCTGTTTTTTGATGTAAGTGAATCATAATATTAAAAGCTGAGTTTTAGTATGTATATATTACAAAAAAAAATCCTTTTGCGCCAATTACTAAGTTAACAGCATCACTATTTTCTCAGACTATCTCATTTCTGAAATTGCATTTCAACTTACTAGTGTAAAACAGAAAGTGTCTGCAGCAAGTCTCAAGCAATTAGAGGTTTATTTAGCTAATGTTGAGAACACCCCTGGGGGGAAAAAAAAAGCACAAATCACAAGGTGTATTAGTCCATTTTCACGCTGCTAATAAAGACATACCCAAGGCTGGGCAGATTCAAAAGGAAATAGGTTTAATGGACTTACAGTTCCTCGTGGCTGGGGAAGCCTCACAATCATGGTGGAAGGCAAGGAGAAGCAAGTCACATCTTAAGTGGATGGCAGCAGGCAAAAAGAGAATTTGTGCAGGAAAACTCTGCCTTATAAAGCCATCAGATCTCATGAGAATTATTCACTATCACGAGAACAGCATGAGAAAGACCTGCCCCTATCATTCAATTACCTCCACCAAGTCCCTCCCATAACATGTGGGAATTCAGATGAGATTTGCGTGGGGACACAGCCAAACCATATCACAGGGGTGTCTGTGACCTATGCTTTTTCCAAAGCAGGTTGTGGGAACTTCAGCATTTAAAGGAGAAAGAGCAAGCAGGAGGGAAGAAAAAGAGAGGGAGGGTAGGCAGTGAAACAAATGGTTACATTCTTGTGAGACCCTGCTTAACCTCATTAAATCTACCTTTTTTTTTACACATGAAAAAGCAGAGTAGAAGAAAAGGTCAATTATGCATTGTCTCCTGCTAAGTAAAGTTACATATTACATAAGATAAAGTAAACATGTTAAAAGAGGGAGTAGAAGAAAAAGTCAATTATGCATTGTCTCACACCCAATAAATCTACATTTTACATAAGATGAAATAAGCAGGTGAAATGACAGCTATCTGGGAACAAAAGTAAGAAGTACTGGTGACTCATCTCTCAGACTTAACTTTCCCTTTGGCATAGCAACTGTGGGGCCCTAAGATTGTATTTTTCGTGCACATTAGAAACGTATTTTCCCATACTCATCCCCCAATGTTAATGGATATTAGCATTTGGTAAATTTTATTTCAGTGGATAGCATGGGTCTAACAAATCATTGAATACTAATTTTAACATATTATTAAAACCAATCTTTGGAAAACATTACCAAATAAGTAAACATGGCAATTCAAAAGAGTTTTTAGAAACACCTGTCACTACTTCCAAATTTTCATAGTTTCCAGTGGTGTGAATAGCCTCTCAGTGCAAGTTGATATTGTAATGCTACTTCTCAGCAGTAGCTGTAGAGTAATGATATGAGAAAGACATAGAGTATCCAGAAACTAGTTGAATGCATTAAGCCACTTTGAAATAAAACAGAAAAAGACCAAATAATAGAACTCTTCTATTACAGACTTGAAAATTCCTTCTAAGATCATTTTGGTATTTTCACTTTTTCTTTTACAGATATTTTAAAATTACATTAGAATTTTTATGGAAATGCTGTGTATATAGTAAGAAATCATATATTCAATCATACTTTCTATTCTTGATGTTAAAGGTATTTTCCCAAAATACATTTCTATATTTGAAAGCTGCTGATTTGAATATGCAATTAAAATCAATTTAGGGAAACAGAGTTTACTTCATGAAACACTATCTTTGCCAGTGGAAAAACTAGCAACTTTAACTGGAACTGTTAATTTTATATTTACCATTTGATCATTCACCTTAAAACATGAACGTTACCTTCAGTGTTATCATCAGTTCATAAAAACTTCGCTAACTGGTCTAACCTATTCTTCCATTTACTGCTTCGTTTATCTTTACATCAAAATATATTGTATGTTTATTTAATTTCTGTATCCCTCCAGGAAATTTAAGTTCAAGAAAGCAGGAAATTTGTTTATAAGTACTGTATCTATCATGGGTGCCTGAGAAATAATAATATTTGAATCACTTCCCTTGTCGAAAGAGTTCATTCGGGAGTCAATATTTACTTAAAAAATATTACCTAACGGGCCGGAACCGCCATCTTCCAGTAATTCGCCAAAATGACGAACACAAAGGGAAAGAGGAGAGGCACCCGATATATGTTCTCTAGGCCTTTTAGAAAACATGGAGTTGTTCCTTTGGCCACATATATGCGAATCTATAAGAAAGGTGATATCGTAGACATCAAGGGAATGGGTTCTATTCAAAAAGGAATATCCCACAAATGTTACCATGGCAAAGCTGGAAGAGTCTACAACGTTACCCAGCATGCTGTTGGCATTGTTATAAACAAACAAGTTAAGGGCAAGATTCTTGCCAAGAGAATTAATGTGCGTATTGAGCACATTAGGCACTCTAAGAGCCGAGATAGCTTCCTGAAACACGTGAAGGAAAATGATCAGATAAAGAAAGAAGCTGAAGAGAAAGGTACCTGGGTTCAACTGAAGTGCCAGCCTGCTCCACCCAGAGAAGCACACTTTGTGAGAACCAATGGGAAGAAGCCTGAGCTGCTGGAACCTATTCCCTATGAATTCATGGCATAATAGGTGTTAAAAAAAATAAAATAATAAAACAAAAGACCTCTGGGCTGAAAAAAAAAATTACCTAACAATTACTTCAGATTATAGTATTTTTTACAAAAATAATGTACTCCTCATGAAACAAAGTTTATTTTGTATGCAAAACTGTGATTTACTGCTAACTTTGAAGGATTTGCTCTATTTTCAAGCCATCCAAGACAATGTTGAATTAATAGGCAGGATCCAAAAAGAAGACATGAAAAATGAACAACGTATCTTTCATAATTTGTTGAATAATCAACTGTATTACAACAAAGGGTGTGTTTTATCATTAGTTTCTCAGTGAATATTGTGCCAACAAGGACAGATGGCCAAGCAGCACACACAAACATTTGGCCACCTGGAGTGGTGTTCACTAGAGAAACTATGGACATAGAATCAGTAGCAGGTGACCTACTCTTGGCTTTACCATAAAAATCCAGCAAATCAGACCCGGAAATCACCACCATTCTCCCTGTTGAGTGCAGGTTATGGATATGAGAACAATATGGTCTGACCTGTGTCCTGCTAACTCACTGTTGTGGTGGGCAATAGCACCACCCTTCTCATGTGGTGCTCAGGGGTTGGAGCCTTGGTGACAACCTGACATAGTAGTGGTAGAATTTACTACCTCTCTCCATCTTCTGGTGTAATTGGATATAAAGTGTGGGATGGACGTACCAGCAACAATGTGTCATGTTTGACAAGGACTAGATGATTTTCTTGGAGCACTATAAGAAACCGTTCCCTTTCCTTGAAGTTGAATCTATAGAGGATGAATTTTGGACAAGTTAGTTTTTACTACTCAGCAAAATATAAAATCGCTAATGTTACTACACAGGAATAAAGATGGAAGTTTGTGAAAGAACAATGAGGCTTGAAGTAGAGGAGGTCAAAAAGTAGGCTATGGAAAACTTTACAAATATTACACATATGAAAACAACTTTAGAGAATATTTTTTAAATTTGCATAAATCTTAGCAATTTGTATTCAATTACTAATAAAGTGTCATTTAAAAACAATTTTCTGATTTACTAAGAAAAAATACAGTTTGATCAATTATTCTGGATGACAATATAAACTATGCTTTTTTCCTCTACTTGGAAAATAATACGTCTAATAACATTTAATTAAAATAGCAAAAAATCTTTTAAAAATATGTAAACTTATTAAGTAAAACAAATATATTATTTTTATGGATTTCATGAGGTTCATAGTATTTATAAAACTTTTAAAAATGTATAATTTTTCATGACACATCATTTCATTACAAATAGTCACACTCATATTTAATTTGGGTAACTTAAATTCTTTATTATTTTTTAAAGGAAATATCCCCAAACCTGAAATTACCTCTGTTAGCAAGAACTTTTAAAAATGTTAATTTCAGTTTATCTGTAGCTAAAATTTATTTTATACTATCTGCTTTTAGTAAAACTTTCACTTGTTAACATGTGCACCAAAATTCAAAAAACAAGGCCAGATGGGCCTTTTTATATTGTATTCAATAACTAATTTCTCTGCTCCCCAACAGAGTGCAATATTCTTTAATACACAGTCACCTAGAAATTGAACTTGTACTTTTCTATTTTATCTCAGATAAGAAATAAGGCTGTCACATATATCACATTCAACCTACCTTAGTGTAAAGGATAAAGGTTATATCATCTCAGAAATGAAAATGTCACATATCAGAGTTAGGTTCAATTATCTCTGAAAAGAAATTTCTATAAATGGGCATTTGATAATAGAGAAATTCACATAATGGAATTATAAACAGTTCTGGTTTCTAAATCATCTTTGAAAAGGCATATACTACTGTATACATTTCAGACGAATAACATAAAAAGCAAACGCATGACATTCATTAATACAGAACAAATTTAATCAGATCATTTAAAACTCATAGGCATGTCTTTTCTTCCTCAATATATATTTTTGGTTAAAAGAATAAGTATAAAAATGACTACACAAGAATTAGAATTCCAAATGAATAGCAAATCATCAGGCGCTAAGTTCCAGGAATGTGTACATAATATACAGACATTTCTTTCTATTTTAATATTGAGTTAAACATTTTAATGGATTGGTAATTTACTTCTATCCTGAATCCTGTTTGCTTCCTCAAATGGAGTATTGGAAATTAATGAGGTAGTGTCTGGTGCTTATGGCACTAAATAACTTACTCCCTTTGCCTTATTTGTCTTCACAAATAAGTTAC
>NW_012098321.1:2146726-2150602 GCF_000951045.1 Mandrillus leucophaeus
AAAGGAATTAAGGCAATATATGGACCTTACATCTTCTGGCTTAGTGCTCCCATATAAATTATTTTATTTCTTATTATAAACGAATAGAAATATTAATCTCTATAATAGGAATTTTCAAAACATACTCTTAAACATTTAAATGCAATTGCATGAAATTTAGCTTAGGTTAAAAATTGCTAATTTCTAGTTCCACTTTTCTAGCATAATGATTGAACAAGTAAGTCACTTGAGTTGACTTAGGATATATCTATAAATAAATTATATAAAATGTCTTACAAAGACATTTGCAACACACTGAAGCTTCTATATAATGTGAAAAGCAAATTTCTTAGAAAATACTTCTCAACATTTCTGAAACTCTGATTAAATGTGTTAATCAAAGAATACTAAAAACCAGTGGAGTCTTCTGAATTGGCACACCAGGTATCTAATTTAGAGCAATAACTACATGTCTTTCTTACTTCACAGCTTAATGAACAATAAGATAATTTATTTTAAAGCACATTCATTTCCTGCATTTCAAGTACAGCAGGAATAAAGAAAAACATCTATGTTTGCTACATGTTAACATATTTACTGTCCCCCGCAATCAATCACCATGGCAAATAAACAACTCTATTTTCCCCAGCTGTATTATGTTATGAGATCAGACAGCTTCATATTAAGACAAATAATATTATTTGGATTAATTATTTTTGGATCCCCTAAGCCACCAAATGGAACTAATTCTTTACCAAGGATCAGAAGACATTAATTATTTGGTACAAATGGCTAAGCTAGGGGATTTTGATCCTCAGAGATATCCTTACCCTGGAAAAAAAATCTGTGAAAGCATTCCAGGAGCTTCAGTGAGATTATTTTCTATTAGAAAAATAGGCTTAGACATTGCATACATCAAGAATTGTTAATACAAAGTATCTAAGTAAAATTTTTCTACGATGGTATTATTCAATTTAGCCTACAGAGAAGCAGGCTGCTTGCAACTCATAAACTAGTACTTTTATGCCAGTTATTAATTTTAGGTGTTTATTTTACTCAGGAAAATTCTGCATACAACTCATCTCAAATGTACCATGGAAATAAGTAAGGTCTGGGTGATTCTCTGGGCATCTCAATTGACCACGATATTGTAGAGTTGGAGGAGTTACTATTACAAATAGCACAGAGCACATGTCTAATTTTCTTCCGTAAGAGTTTGTTGTTCTAGATATTTATTGTTGTGGAAATTGTCTGTCTTAAAATACAGCATATCCTACAAAACCCTGTTTTGATTTAGTTAGATGATAATTTGAGCTATAACACTTTTAAAATAATTTGTCGAATTCAAAATAACTTACCAATCTTAAATTAATAGCATCAGATTCTCCATGGTAAAGGAGGCAAACTTATATATTTAAAATCTCAATGTAGGATTGGGTTGGCTATGCAGGCTCTTTTTTGGTTCCATATGAACTTTAGAGTAGTTTGTTCCAATTCTGTGAAGAAAGTCATTGGTAGCTTGATGGGGATGGCATTGAATCTGGAAATTACCTTGGGCAGTATGGGATTTTCACGATATTGATTCTTCCTATCCATGAGCATGGAATGTTCTTCCATTTGTTTGTGTCCTCTTTTATTTTGTTGAGCAGTGGTTTGTAGTTCTCCTTGAAGAGATCCTTCACATCCCTTGTAAGTTTGATTCCTAGGTATTTTATTATCTTTGCAGCAATTGTGAATGGGAGTTCACTCAAGATTTGGCTATTTGTCTGTTATTAGTGTATAGAAATACTTGTGATTTTTGCACATTGATTTTGTATCCTTATCAGAACTACAATGAGAGATCATCTCATGCCAGTTAGAATGGCGATCATTAAAAAAACAGGGAACAACAGATGCGGGAGAGGATGTGGACAAATAGGAATGCTTTTACACTGTAGGTGGGAGTGCAAATTAGTTCAACCATTGTGGAAGACAGTGTGGCAATTCCTCAAGGATCTAGAACTGGAAATACCATTTGATCTAGCAATCCCATTACTGGGTATATACCCAAAGGATTATAAATCATTCTGCTATAAAGACATATGCACACGTATGTTTATTGCAGCACTATTCACAGTAACAGAGACTTGGAAACAACCCAAATGTCCAACAATGATAGATGGGATAAAGAAAATGTGGCACATATACACCATGGAGTACTATACAGCCATAAAAAAGGATGAGTTCATGTCCTTCGCAGGGACATGGATGAAGCTGGAAACCATCATTCTCAGCAAACTAACACAGGAACAGAAAACCAAACACCTCATGTTCTCACTCATAAGTTGGAATTGAGCAATGAGAACACATGGACACGGAGCAGGGAACATCACATACCAGGGCCTGTCAGGAGGTGAGGGGCTGGGGGAGGGATAGCGTTATGTAAATGAAGAGTTTATGGGTGCAGCAAGCCAACATGGCATATGTATGCCTATGTAACAAACCTGCACGGTGTGCACATGTACTCTAGAAATTATACTTTTAAAAAGCTCAATACAGTGATAACAAATAACTGTTACTTAATTATCATAAATACAAATTTGTATAATTTTAACAAGAGTCACAGTTTTGAGTATGACTTTAGTACAAAGGAAAATGAACAATTAAGGATTTTTTATTTCCCAGAATATGTGTATTTGAATAAATATTTTTCAATATAAATAATGTCAAAGTCAAAAGCATAGTTGATAATTTGGATATTACTCAATAAGAAAAGAAAATAAAAAACAAAAATATAGCAAATCAAAAAACATAATTTTTGAATTATGTTTCTAATACCTCTTGGCTTAATTTTTCAGTGTAAATTATTTTATTCTCCTATTTAAATTTATTCATCTATAAAATATGCATTTAATAATATATTCATCTATAAAGCATTACTATTCCAATATAGTCTTAAATACGTCACAGAAAAGTTAACCAGACTAAGGTTAAATATCAGTACCTTCTAGTTTACACTTTTCAGTTGAAAAATGAGACATTGGAGATAGATCTATTTAAAATATTTAGTAAAATGTCTTATGAAACCATTTAAAATTGGGGACCAGCTACATAGCAGAAAAACGTTTTCATGTATACATTTTTTACATATGTATACATATATAGTGCTTAGACCAAGAACAATTTGAATCTGTAGACACACTTTCTAGCCTCCAAGTAAATTTTGAAACCCAGGGGAATGAATATCCAGCAGATGGCTACATAAACATAGCACTCAGATAGTTGAGTAGTTCCTTTACTTTGCCATCTGCTTTGTAATCCTTTCAGAGATTGAAATCTTTCAACTATAAAATGTTCTGCCAAGATTTCAGAATGCCCATCAGCTTGACTAACAGGTAAGAAAAAATCTGCAATGGATAAAACATTTCTTAATATAAATTTTCTAGAAAAAAATTAATATATTTAAAATCAATTAAATGTATTATTATGTCAAGCTTTAGTAGAACAATCACATTTACAGTCACATAGCCATCTGCTAGTATTTGCATAGTCATACCTCCTGGATTTCAAAAACTTATTCCACAAAGATCACAGTGTTTGTCAGTGTACTTGCACACCTGTCAATCAGTTCTGGTCTCTAAATATGCAGAAAATAAATGTAGGGGAGAGGAGAAATCAACTTAGGTTTCTTAATATATCAAAAGTGACTGATAATTCCAATCAATGATAAAACAGAGCATTTTAGATTTATTATGCAGGTTTTTATTAATTTAAGACACTAAAACCATTTCTAATGTTTGTTTCTATATTATTTTAAAACAGGTGAGGCCAGGCAAGTTGGTTCACTCCTGTAATCCCAGCACTTTGGGATGCTGAGGCGGGCTGATCACGAGGTAAGGAGTTTGAGACCAGTCTGGC
>NW_012098321.1:2152506-2157416 GCF_000951045.1 Mandrillus leucophaeus
ATCATACTTAACTATGAAATATTGAGCACTGTCTCTTTGAGTTTATGAACAATTCAAAATGTTAACTGTAATTACTTCTATTCAAATTATCCTGAAGGTTCATTAAGGCAAGAAGAAAAATATGCATGAAAGCTGATTTTAGAAGGATAGATATTTACAGTAATTACAAATGACATGATTTTGTAATAGAATAATTCAAAAGAATATACAAACTTTTAAAAGTAAAAAATAAAAGGTAATAAGTGGATAAGGACTTTAGTAAAGTCCCTGAGCAATATTCAAAACACTTAACTTTCCTTCTATTAACAGCTAATAATTAGAAAGTGAAACTTCATAAAAATCTACAAAGATGTGTTAAATGTTTACATTGAAATTTAACAATATTGGAGAAACACTAAGGAAGGCCTGTAGAATGGAAGGATATTGTATTTATGTATTTATAGGTTGGATTATCAAAACCTGTTATTCAGAGTTCTACATTGACACAGAATACACACACACACACACACGTACTCTCTCTATATATATACATATGCATGAGTATACATGTTTTATGTATAGTTGTGCATACATATGTGTATATATGTACACACACATATACACACACACAGAGAAAGAGACATTTATTTTAAGGAATTGGCTCATATGAATGTGGAGTCTGACAATTTGAAAATCTGCAGAGCAGACTGGCAGGCTGGAGACCCAGGAAGAGCTGATGTTGCAGCTCAAGTCCGAAGGTAGTGTAAAGGTTGAATGTCCTTATAAAATTTGATTACAGTATCCATTTGTGATATATTGCATATCTCTATTACCAAATCTTACCATGTACTATAAGTGCTCTCTTTACTACTGGAAATAGTTTACTAGTGTCTTTAAAAATCTATTGAGATTAGATAACCAATTATAGAAGCTCTAGAATCATTTCAAAACACTCGCCCTAAGGTTCTTTTATTCTAAAACCAATCTCAGTACGAAGATGCCAACTCATCTCATACTGTTATTTGGAGTCAATATAAGTTTAAGAAGAAGCTCAGAATGTTTTCTGTTGTTTTGGAGATAAACAAGTTAATTCTGAAATTTATGTGGAAAATGCAAAGTTACTATAATAGTCTAATAGTCTTAAAGAAAAACACATTTGAAAAATCATGATATAAGATACAAAACTTAATATAAGGATACAACTATTAAGACAATATGATTTTTGCATACAGATAGATACCAGAAAAATATACATAATATATATTCTGAGTGTGAGTTTTGTTGGATATTCAAAGTACACATATCTTTCCCCACTGCATTGCTTATAGTTTCATACTCTTAATGGTTTATTTTGATTAACAAAACTCTGTAATTATAAAACAGCCCAATATGTTGATATCTTACTTTATGGTTAATGATTTTTGTGTTCTGTTGAAGACACAAATTTTTGAAGATAATCCCTTTTATTTTCTTTCTATTAGCATTATTACTTTAACATTCACATTGGTGTGTCATTAATCTCAAAGTATTTATTTACATGTATGGTTTAATATGGGGGTCATGGTTTCTGGGTTTGTTTTTGTTTTACTTATAGATGTGCAATTGATGCAGCACTATTTATTTCAAAAGACAATGCTTTTCTGCTGAATTGCAGTGGTGTCTGTGCCACAAAGAAGGCGATACCAATGAGCAGACTTCACTTACGCTCTAGACAAATAAAAGCCTACACAAGGAGCCTTGAACCATAGGATACCACGAACAACCTGAGTGGTGCCCCTTCTGAGGTAGCTTGATGAATTACTTTTAGAAATTTTCATTAGTAATATGGTGTGAGCTTGAGGTGAAAAGAATAAGGGAAGATTAAAGAGATTAACTTACTCAGTTCACCTTCAATTATTCACTCTGATTTCTTTCCTACTTCTCAAAACTTCTCCCTCATAACTCTGTACTCAAGAGTCTCGCCCGGGCGCGATGGCTCACGCCTGTAATCCCAGCACTTTGGGAGGCCGAGGCAGGCGGATCACGAGGTCAGGAGATCGAGACCTTCCTGGCTAACACAGTGAAATCCCGTCTCTACTAAAAATACAAAAAATTATCCGGGCGTGGTGGCGACGCCTGTGGTCCCAGCTTCTCGGGAGGCTGAGGCAGGAGAATGGCGGGAACCCGGGGGGCGGAGCTTGCAGTGAGCGAAGATGGCGCCGCTCACTCCAGCCTGGGCGACAGAGCGAGACTCCGCCTCGGAAAAAAAAAAAAAAAAAGAGTCTCCCCATGAGTCTGCTCTCAATTTGAATGTAAACACTTCAGGGACGTTGTATTGTGAAATGATTGTATGGATACAAAACCTCCTTTGTGTCAAGTGTGGTGAGTTCAGAACTTTTTCCTACTATTTCCATAGAGAGGTTGCAAATTGAAAAATACGAGCTTTTACTTGAATAATATATTGGATATTACCACATTTTAAATGAATTTTGTGATTAATAATTTTGAATTACTTCTTCATGATATATTGTATGCTAAAACACACTAACTGATTTTTTGAAAGTTGAGAATCTAGGAGTTGACGAGATATAACAGGATGCATATAACATTCCTGATAAAACAAGAAGTACGAACAACCGCAAAAAAATATAGTCCTTGAAGAATAACCTTACACATATTTGAACACAATCTTGTAATTAATTGAAATATCAAATGTTATTTGCTTATTTATCTAAACTTCTTTTGAATATTACAATAACCATACTCACGGCAGACAATTTCAAAAATATACTTTGACAAAATCTCTAGATTATTGAAAATGAGTTATTGCTCAAAGGTCAATTGCAATTTGTAAATGTTTACATATTTCAAAGTGAATGCTTCCTTTCTAATTGCCATTTAAAAAGTGTTTTATTGTGAGTGCTACTTGGTTTTTGAGTTGCTTTATTTTGATGTCTTTAAAAAAATCATCTTTCTTCTCTGTTTCATTATTTCCCTTATTTTTTGTGTAGAAACACTGGTTCAAAAATCAGAATTAAAATAATTAAATATCTAGCTAGTTACCCGGAAATGCACATAAAAATGTTATACTCTGACTCAAAATCCTCAAATAGACCACACACTTCATTAGATATGTATTAAAATATTTCCATCTACTGTATACTTTTCGTTATTTGTGTAAACATTTTTGCTGCATTATTGGTAGATAGGCTAAAATTGTACACTCATTACAAATACTGCATTTATTTATTTGATGCTTTCTGTTAAAATTACAACAATAAAGATTATGGTGGAACTTTCAAAATGATATTTTTAAAAATACATATGTTTTATAAATTGAAACATGAATAATATTTTTAGAATGCATATATTAGATTTTTTTTTTTTACTGATCATGTAATAAAAGAATATGAAACGGTATTAGTACATGAAAGGACCAATGTTTGGTGATATGCCCAAATCACCTATAATTGAAAAAGAAGAAAAATAAACAAACACCAGATGCCTATTTTAAAAAGTTGAATAGTGTTATAATGAAAAAATATATATACACACATATATATATTCTCAATGTGTATATATATGTACTCTCATGTGTATATGTATATATACTCTCAATGGTCCTAGAAGAGATTAATATAACTGGGCTGGGATATATTTTAAGGAGGTGATTTATTGGTTTAAGGGATATAAGGGGTGTTTCGAAGAAATTTGCATAGAGGAGAATAATGGAAAGGCATAAAAGGTTGAAAGCAATGAAGAACAAACAGAGAAAGCAACAGTTTCATTGAGGGCACAGTGGAAGTGTAAACGGCTTGATAGTACGTGTCCATACAGGAATGGGGATTCAGGTGGTACAGTCCATCTTGTGACGGGAAATGAATTCAGTGAGCAACACAGTAACAGTATATGTGTTTCAATAAAGAAAAATGTGACATAAATCTATGTGAAAAACAAAAAATGGCAGCACTGAGAAAGAAGAATTGGAGTAATGAGAGAAAGGGTATTGAAAAAAAGTATGAAGCTATATTATCCCTATTCTGGTGAGATATATGGAAACTTAAATCAGAGGTGACAAAGACGATGGATAGAATTTATTGATCAGTTTGAAAAATATTGCCTATGAAAAACTTAACAGTTTGAAAACTGTGTGAATGTAGATAATGAGCAAAAAAGATGAGTCAAAAATGTCTCCTACATTTTGATCCTTAGTGATAATGGTAGTACATTTTATAGGGAGTCTAATTAGATGGCTTCACAGTTGAAGTAGGTGAAACTATTATTATCTTACACTGCTTAGCTGTTTTGATTGTTACTGTTATAATTTATGAACACTGCACTATAAAGTGTATAAAAATGCATTACGATCGATATTGTCTTGAACATCTTACTGAAAAAAATAAAAAATAGATGGCAAAGTTGGCAAGTAAAAATAATAAAGATAACAAAAATAGATTCCCACCCTCATACTACTAACTAACATAAACCCAATTCTGTATGATTAAACATTTAACTGTAAATAATTAAACCTAAAAGTATTAGAGAAGATAGTAATAAAAGAGATAGTATTTGACACAAGATATAAAAACATTGACATAATATTTTTTCATTTAATGGGAAACAAATGAGGTCTCTTCATGTTACATATTAGAATACATGCAAGGTGCATTAGAAAGTAAAATTTAAAAAATAATAAAATTTATTTGATGGATATAAGCTTTGACAATTTAAAAATCATGTTGAAAATTTAAAAACCATGTGATAAAGAACAAAGACTAATAATTACGAGTAGGTGTAACTGCATGTAATTAAATTTGTAAATATTAAAAATAAAATTAAAATACATTTGATAAACTGAAATGAATTATTTAATAAAAATTATAATGAAAACTTTGTAGTCTTAATATAATAGGCACACACAAATAAATTAGGGAAAAAAATGTGGCAAAAGG
>NW_012098321.1:2157466-2160124 GCF_000951045.1 Mandrillus leucophaeus
TTACTGTTATAATTTATGAACACTGCACTATAAAGTGTATAAAAATGCATTACGATCGATATTGTCTTGAACATCTTACTGAAAAAAATAAAAAATAGATGGCAAAGTTGGCAAGTAAAAATAATAAAGATAACAAAAATAGATTCCCACCCTCATACTACTAACTAACATAAACCCAATTCTGTATGATTAAACATTTAACTGTAAATAATTAAACCTAAAAGTATTAGAGAAGATAGTAATAAAAGAGATAGTATTTGACACAAGATATAAAAACATTGACATAATATTTTTTCATTTAATGGGAAACAAATGAGGTCTCTTCATGTTACATATTAGAATACATGCAAGGTGCATTAGAAAGTAAAATTTAAAAAATAATAAAATTTATTTGATGGATATAAGCTTTGACAATTTAAAAATCATGTTGAAAATTTAAAAACCATGTGATAAAGAACAAAGACTAATAATTACGAGTAGGTGTAACTGCATGTAATTAAATTTGTAAATATTAAAAATAAAATTAAAATACATTTGATAAACTGAAATGAATTATTTAATAAAAATTATAATGAAAACTTTGTAGTCTTAATATAATAGGCACACACAAATAAATTAGGGAAAAAAATGTGGCAAAAGGCATCAACAGACTATTCACAAAAAAGAAAATACATATGAATAATGACATTTGAAATGTTTTCAAAACACGTGAAATAATGAGTAATCTGTTAGCTTATTAGGAAAACATTTCCAGCTAATAACACTTAAAACTATACACGTCGCACACAGACAGACATTTTTAAGGTCTGCTGTCAGAAGAAAACATTTGATAAAATTTAAAGTCTTTTGGAATGAAAATTATAAATCCCTTATATTTCCAACAAGATTTTAAGAAACATAGCTTCAACGTTAGAAAATATCTTGAGGCTGTACTTATAATTTGAAGATAAGAATATTGGCAGAATATTTTAATTCTGTAGATATAACAACTCAATTTACATGAGCAATATTTTCTCTGCAATGTAAAAAATTGATAGAAAAAAGTAAAATATACAAACATTAAAATGTCATATATAATTATTGGAATTATGAGTACGTTATTTTGTATCCTGCTGTTTTTGCAATTGTTATTGTTCACTGCTAGATTTATTTACTACGCACAGTATATACCAGTTTGTCAGCAATTTTACACGTGATTTGATTTAATATTCAAAAACATCCATGCATAATATACATCATTCCTTCTTTTGAAAATGAGTAAAAAAAAAGGAATGGAAAATATTTTATTCCGGTATTATCTAACTTTGAAGCCTGTGTTCTTTATACTCTCTCTGGTGTTTTCTGCTTTCCTTTATTGTCTGGATATTCCATATCGTTTTTGTGAAAATGAATGTCTATTGAATATAAAACACCTACCATGTGTCTCAAATGGTCCTAGACTCTGCAACTCTATGTTGCTGAACATAGTTTCAAAGCAGATTTGGACCAGCAAAAATTGTTTTGACTAATTAATATCAGGGACACAGTTTTTAAAACCTTATGTAATTAATCATTTAGGTTTAGTTTAATTTAAATGTTATCTATTTGACTACAGAGAAGAAACATTGACTCTAACAAGGTGAAAGAATTCACATATCGTGATCTACATTTTTTTTAATTCATCATTCCATATTTATCTGAATTCCATTGTTCCTAAGAATTGGGCTCCTAAATCTACTTCACAGTCCAGACCTAAGATGAACCCTTTTGCACACATCTCCACAGTGCTTTGAGTTAATCCAAAACACTGCTTCTGCCTCATGCTGTGGTTCACGTCTGCAATCCCAACACTTTGAGGGGACAAGATGGGAAGATCGCTTGAGCTCAGGAGTTAAAGATCAGCCTGGTCAACATGGCAAAACCCTGTCTCTATAAAAAATACAAAAATTAGCCTGGCATGTTGATGCATTCATGTAGTCCCAGCTACTCAGGAGGCTGAGGCAGGGCGGTCAAGGCTGTAGTGAGCAAAAACTGCACCACTACACTACAGCCTGGGTGACACAGCAAGATCCTGTCTCACGAAAAAGAGAAACCACTGCTTCCTTTATACTTTATCTAAACTTCGCCTCTCTCAAAAATTCAAAACAAAAACAAAAACAAAACAAAACAAAACAAAAAACCTGTTTCTTTCTTTGCTTGGTGACAGGGTGCAGTTTTATTTGTGTTTTTGCTTGCCCATGCAATAATTAAATTCAACCATTCTTTTTAAAAAATGTGTTGATTTATGATGTGACAATTGGGAGTTTCTGTAGAACTTGGAAATCTTTGCCCCGTGCAACACTGGGGTTTCTGATATTAACAGGACATGTTCTCAGAGCCTTTTACATTCATGGTCCAGGTTTCTTCAGTCATTTCATGTCGAATGAGTTATTTAAAGGTAATTTAAATTCTAATCAATATTTACGTCTCTTGATACTAAATTTAGTAAAACCAATTTTATTAACTAAGAATTTAAAGGACACCTCTGAGATTATTCCTCTCCTTTATCTTTTTTAGGGAGCTCAAGAGGTAAGCCTCTGCTTTACTAATACTTTTTATCTATTTTTATGTTCATTTAATATACAATGAAGATAAATGTACCTTTTTATTGTTCTATGGTTTCTTTTTTCTGATTGTTCT
>NW_012098321.1:2160174-2162807 GCF_000951045.1 Mandrillus leucophaeus
TTTCTTTCTTTGCTTGGTGACAGGGTGCAGTTTTATTTGTGTTTTTGCTTGCCCATGCAATAATTAAATTCAACCATTCTTTTTAAAAAATGTGTTGATTTATGATGTGACAATTGGGAGTTTCTGTAGAACTTGGAAATCTTTGCCCCGTGCAACACTGGGGTTTCTGATATTAACAGGACATGTTCTCAGAGCCTTTTACATTCATGGTCCAGGTTCCTTCAGTCACTTCATGTCGAATGAGTTATTTAAAGGTAATTTAAATTCTAATCAATATTTACGTCTCTTGATACTAAATTTAGTAAAACCAATTTTATTAACTAAGAATTTAAAGGACACCTCTGAGATTATTCCTCTCCTTTATCTTTTTTAGGGAGCTCAAGAGGTAAGCCTCTGCTTTACTAATACTTTTTATCTATTTTTATGTTCATTTAATATACAATGAAGATAAATGTACCTTTTTATTGTTCTATGGTTTCTTTTTTCTGATTGTTCTAATTTTCATGGGGCTTAGAAAATAGCACTAATTTTAAAAATCTTTTTCTACTTTCCTCAGTGATACAAGTAAATGGGTCTTTCTAGACTGGCAGATGCTCCCCTCTGAGCTCTGTATTCATGTCGAGATTCTCTATCCTGACGTTCTAGATTTGACTCATTATTCTGATTAGCATAGTAAAACTGTGTTTCCATAACTAACATATTGCAGTTAATAATAGAATACACTCTAAAAATATATCATAGATAACAGTTACAATTATGTGCATGGCGCTGATGGAAATGTCCAAAGTTTAGGAGATTTTTAACAGCTTCCACTAAAAAGTGGTTAAACTGACTTTCCCTTTTTTGTGTGTGACAAAACTGTATTCATCTAAGTTTCTGTTCCTTCTTGCAAAGATAATGTAATTAGCCTTTTACAGTGGACTGTGACTAACACTAAATCTGTTCATAACCAACTTTCTTTCATACTCTTTCTCTTTGGAAACTTGGAGCTTACTTGCTTATAAAAATTATATCATCATGTGCACCATATTGCAAGATCTAGTCTAGACAAGTATATGCAATATAAAATAATTATTATTTGCATTATAAGGCCTCTTAAATTTTTTGGAGATTACGTGCTAATTGGTATATAGATAATACTAATAAGCATTCCCATACATTCTAAATTAAAAAATAAAAATATAGGACCAGGATGGAGAAATAACCAATACATAAATGATTTAATTTTACTAAAATATGTTTCTGTTGTAGCTGAAGCTCTGAGTTAAGTTAGTTGTGTTGGTTGCTAAGTTACAAGACAAGAAGGAAAACTGAAATTCCAGCACTTATTTTAAAAAACTCAAGTTTTGGATTCCTGGACAAGAAGGCTAAATAGGAATGGCTCTGGTCTCCACCTCCCAGTGAGACCAGTGCAGAAGGCAGGTGATGTCTGCGTTTCCAAGTGAGGTACGCTGCTCACTTCATTGGGACTGGTTAGACAGTGGGTGTAGCCCATGGAGGGTGAACAGAAGCACGGTGGGCATCACCTCACCTGAGAATAGTAAAGGGTCAGGGAACTCCCTCCCATAGTCAAGGAAAACCATGAGGGACTGTGCCATGAGAGACAGTGCTATCTGGCCCAGATACTATGCTTTTCCCACAGTCATCACAACCCACAGACCAGGAGATTCCCTCGGGTGCCTGCACTACCAGAGGCCTGGGTTTCAAGCACAAAACTGAGAGGCCATTTAGGCAGACACTGAGCTAGCTGCAGGAGTTATTTTTTTCATACCCCAGTGTCACCTGGAGCACCAGCGAGAGAGAACCATTCACTCCCCTGGAAAGGGGCCTGAAGCCAGGGAGCCAAGTGGTCTTGCTCAGCAGATCCCACCCCCATGGAGCCCAGCAAGCTGAGACCCACTGTCCCTGCCGGCACAGCAGTCTGAATTCAACCTGGGACACTTGAGCTTGGTGGGAGGAGGGGTGTTCACCATTACTGAGGCTTGAGTAGGAGGTTTTCCCCTCACAGTTTTAACAAAGCCACCAGGAAGTTCAGACTGGGTGGAGTACACCACAGTGTCACAAAGCCACTTTAGGCAGACTGACTTTCTAGATTCCTCCTCTCTGGGCAGGGTATCTCTTAAAGAAAGGCAGCAGCCCTAGTCAGGGACTTATAGATAAAACTCCTATCTTCCTGGGACAGATCACCTGGAGGAAGGGGCGGCTATGGGGACACCTTCAGCAGACTTAACGTTCCTGCCTGCAGACACTGAAGAGAGCAGCAGACCTTTCAGCACAGCGCTAAAGCTCTGCTAAGGGACAGACTGCCTCCTCAAGTGGGTGCCTGACCCCAATGCCTCCTGATAGGGAGACAACTTGCATCAGGGGTCAACACACACCTCATACAGGAGAGCTCTGGCTGCCATCTGGCGGGTACCTCTCTAGGACAAAAATTCCAGAGGAAGGAGCAAGCAGGAATTGTTGCTATTTTGCAGACTCTGCTGGTGTTACCCAGGCAAACAGGGTCTGGAGTGGACCCCCAGGAAACTCCAGCAGAAATGCAGAAGAGGGGCCTGACTGTTAGAAGGAAAACTAACAAACAGAAAGCAATAGCGTCAACATCAACAAAAGGACAGCCATGCAAAAACTCCATC
>NW_012098321.1:2162857-2167177 GCF_000951045.1 Mandrillus leucophaeus
GGCCTGGGTTTCAAGCACAAAACTGAGAGGCCATTTAGGCAGACACTGAGCTAGCTGCAGGAGTTATTTTTTTCATACCCCAGTGTCACCTGGAGCACCAGCGAGAGAGAACCATTCACTCCCCTGGAAAGGGGCCTGAAGCCAGGGAGCCAAGTGGTCTTGCTCAGCAGATCCCACCCCCATGGAGCCCAGCAAGCTGAGACCCACTGTCCCTGCCGGCACAGCAGTCTGAATTCAACCTGGGACACTTGAGCTTGGTGGGAGGAGGGGTGTTCACCATTACTGAGGCTTGAGTAGGAGGTTTTCCCCTCACAGTTTTAACAAAGCCACCAGGAAGTTCAGACTGGGTGGAGTACACCACAGTGTCACAAAGCCACTTTAGGCAGACTGACTTTCTAGATTCCTCCTCTCTGGGCAGGGTATCTCTTAAAGAAAGGCAGCAGCCCTAGTCAGGGACTTATAGATAAAACTCCTATCTTCCTGGGACAGATCACCTGGAGGAAGGGGCGGCTATGGGGACACCTTCAGCAGACTTAACGTTCCTGCCTGCAGACACTGAAGAGAGCAGCAGACCTTTCAGCACAGCGCTAAAGCTCTGCTAAGGGACAGACTGCCTCCTCAAGTGGGTGCCTGACCCCAATGCCTCCTGATAGGGAGACAACTTGCATCAGGGGTCAACACACACCTCATACAGGAGAGCTCTGGCTGCCATCTGGCGGGTACCTCTCTAGGACAAAAATTCCAGAGGAAGGAGCAAGCAGGAATTGTTGCTATTTTGCAGACTCTGCTGGTGTTACCCAGGCAAACAGGGTCTGGAGTGGACCCCCAGGAAACTCCAGCAGAAATGCAGAAGAGGGGCCTGACTGTTAGAAGGAAAACTAACAAACAGAAAGCAATAGCGTCAACATCAACAAAAGGACAGCCATGCAAAAACTCCATCTGAAGGTCACCAACAGCAAAGACCAAAGGTAAATAAATCCATGAAGATGAGGAAAAAGCAGCACAGAAAGGCTGAATATTCCAAAAACAAGAATGCCTCCTCTCCTCTAAAGGATCACTACTACTTCCCAGCAAGGGAACAAAACGGGATGGAGAATGAGTTTGACGAATTGACAGAAGTAGGCTTCAGAAGGTGGGTAATAACAAACTGCTCTGAGCTAAAGGAGCTTGTTCTGACCCAATGCAAGGAAGCTAAGAACCTTGCTGAAAGTTTAGAGGAATTGCTAACTAGAATAACCAGTTTAGAGAAGAACATAAATGACCTGATGGAACTGAAAAACACAGCATAAGAACTTTGTGAAGCATACACAAGTATCAATAGCCAAACTGATCAAGCGGGAGAAAGAATGTCAGAGATTCAAGATTGACTTAATGAAATTAAGCATGAATACAAGATTAGAGAAAAAATAATACAAATAAATGAACAAAGCCTCCAAGAAATATGGGAATATGTGAAAAGACCAAGCCTGTTTTGATTGGTGTACCTGTAAGTGATGGGGAGAATGGAACCAAGTTGGAAAACACACCTCCGGATATTATCCAGGAGAACCTCCTCAACCTAGCAAGACAGGCCAACATTCAAATTCAGGAAATATAGAGAACACCATAAATATACTCCTTAAGAAAAGCAACCCCAAGACACATAATCGTCAGATTCACCAAGGTTGAAATAAAAGAAAAATATATTAAGGACAGCCAGAAAGAAAGGTCGGGTTACCCACAACAGGAAGCCCATCAGACCAACAGCAGATGTCTCCACAGAAACCCTACAAGCCAGAAGAGAGTGGGGGCCAATATTCAACATTCTTGAAGAAAATATTTTTCAACACACAATTTCATATACAGCCAATCTAAGCTTCATAAGTGAAGGAGAAATAAAATATTTTACAGTCAAGCAAATGCTGAAAGATTTTGTCACTGTGAGGCCTGCCTTACAAGAGTTCCCAAAGGAAGCATTAAATATGGAAAGGAAAAACCGATACCAGCCTCTGCTAAAACAAAGCAAAATGTAAAGACCATTGACACTATGAAGAAATTGCATCGACTTATGGGCAAAATAACCAGCCAGCATAATAATGAAAGGATCACATTCACACATAACAATATTTACCTTACATGTAAATGGGTTAAATGCTCCAATTAAAAGGCAAAGATTGACAAATTGAATAAAGAGTCAAGACCCATCGTTGTGCTGTATTCAGGAGACCCATCTCACATTCAAAGACACACATAGGCTCAGAAAAAAGGGATGGAGGAATATTTAACAAGCAAATGCAAAGCAAAAAAAAAAAAATCAGGAGTTGCAATCCTAGTCTCTGATAAAACAGACGTTAAACCAAAAAAGATCCAAAACAAACAAACAAAGAAGGGCATTACATAATGGTAAAGGGATTAATGCAACAAGAAGAGCTAACTATCCTAAATATATATGTGTCCAATACAGGAGCACCCAGATTCATGAAGCAAGTTCTTAGAGACCTACAAAGAGACTTAAACTCTAAGACAATAATAGTGGGAGATTTAAACATCCCACTGTGAATATGAGATCAACAAGACAGAAAATTAACAAGGATAGTCAGGACTTGAACTCAGCAATGGACCAAGCAGAACTAATAGACATCTACAGAACTCTCCACCCCAAAGCAAGAGAACATACATTCTTCTCAGCACCACAAAACACTTATTGTAAAATCAACTACATAATTGGAAGTAAAACACTCCTCAGCAAATGCAAAAGAAACGACATCATAACAGTCTCTCTGACCACAGTGCAATCAAATTGGAACTCAGGATTAAGAAACTCACTCAAAATGTTCGACCTAAAACCGTAAAAACCCAGAAAAAAACTTAGGCAATACCATTCAGGACATAGGCATGGGCAAGGACTTCAAGACTAAAACACCAAAAGCAATGAAACAAAAGCCAAAATAGACAAAAGGGATGTAATTAAACTAAAGAACTTCTGCACAGCAAAAGAAACTACCATCAGAGTGAAAAGGCAACCTACAAAATGGGAGAAAGTTTTTGCAATCTAACCATCTGACAGAGGGCTAATATCCACAATCTAAAAAGAAATTAAATAAATTTATGAGAAAAAATCAAACAACCCCATCAAAAAGTGGGCAAAGGATATGAACAGACATTTCCCCAATGAAGATATTTATGCAGCCAACAGACACGTGAAAAAATGCTCATCATCACTGGTCATCAGAGAAATGCAAATCAAAACCACAATGAGATACCATCTCATGCCAGTTAGAACAGCAATCATTAAAAATTCAGGAAACAACAGATGCTGGAGAGGATGTATAGAAATAGGAACACTTTTACACTGTTGGTGGGAGTGTAAAATAGTTCCACCATTGTGGAAGATGGTGGCAATTCCTCAAGGATCTAGAACTAGAAATACCATTTGACCCAGCAATCCCATGACTGAGTAAATACCCAGAGGATTATAAATTGTGCTACTATAAAGAAACATGCACACGTATGATTATTGTGGCACTATTCACAATAGCAAAGAGTTGGAACCAACCCAAATGTCCATCAATGATAGACTGAATTAAGAAAATTTGGCACATATACACCATGGAATACTATGCAGCCATAAAACAGTATGAGTTCATGTACTTTGCAGGGACATGGATACAGCTGGAAACCATAATTCTGAGCTAACTATCACAAGGGCAGAAAACCAAACCCCGCATGTTCTCTCTCATAGGTGGGAATTGAACAATGAGAACACTTGGACACAGGGCAGGAATCATCACACCCTGGGGCCTGTCATGGGGTGGGCAGCAGGGGGAGGGATAGCATTAGGAGAAATACCTAATGTAGATGATGAGTTTATGGGTGCAGCAAACCAACATGGCACAGGTATACCTATGTAACAAACCTGCACATTGTGCACATGTACCCTAGAATTTAAAGTATAATAATATAAAAAATGCACAACTACATGGAAACTGAACAACTTGTTTCTGAACAACTCTCAAGTAAATAACAAATTAAGGTAGAACTAAATAAGTTATTTTAAACCAATGAGAACAAAAACACAACACACCAGAATCTCTGGGACACAGCTAAAGCAGTGTTTAGAGGGAAATTTATAGCACTAGATGCCCCCAGGAGAAAGTGGGAAAGATTTAAAATCAACACCCCTACATCACAATTAAAAGAAGTAGAGAAGCAAGAGCAAACAAATTCAAAAGCTAGCAGAAGACAAGATGTAACTAAGATCAGAGCAGAACTGAAGGAGATAGAGACACAAAAAACCCTTCAAAAAATCAATGAATGCAGGACCGGTTTTTTTTTTTTTTT
>NW_012098321.1:2167227-2179044 GCF_000951045.1 Mandrillus leucophaeus
TTTTTTTTTTTTTTTTTTTTTGAAAAGATTAGCAAAATAGACTGCTAGCCAGAGTAATAAAGAAGGAAAGAGAGAAGAATCAGATAGGCACAATAAAAAATGTTAAAGGGGAGATCACCACTGATCCCATAAAAAATACAAACTACCATCAGAGAATACCATAAACACCTCTATGAAAATACACTAGAAAATCTAGAAGAAATGGATAAATTCCTGGACACATTCTCCTCCCAGGACTAAACCAGGAAGAAGTTGAATCCCTGAAGAGAACAATAACAAGTTCTGAAATTGAGGCAGTCATTACTAGCCTACCAACAAAAAAAGAGTCCAGGACCAGAAGGATTCACAGTCGAATTCTACCAGAGGTACAAAGAGGAGCTGGTACCATTCCTTCTGAAACTATTCTAAACAATAGAAAAAGAGGGAATCATCCATAACTTGTTTTATGAGGCCAGCATCACCCTGATTCCAATATCTGGCAGAGACACAACAAGAAAAGAGAATTTCAGGTCAATATCCCTGATGAACATCAATGTGAAAATCCTCAATAAAGTACTGGCAAACCAAATCCAGCAGCAGATTAAAAAGCTCATCCACCATGATCAAGTCGGCTTCATCTCTGGGATTCAAGGCTGGTTCAACATATGCAAATTAATAAACATAATCCATCACATAAATAGAACCAATGACAAAAAACACATGATTATCTCAATAGATGCAGAAAAGGCCTTCCATAAAATTCAGCACCACTTCATGCTAAAAATTCTCAGTAAACTAGTTACTTATGGAACATATCTCAAAATAATAACTATGACAAAACCAGAGACAATATCATAGTGAATGGGCAAAAGCTGAAAACATTCCCTTTGCACAAGACAAGGATGCCCTCTCTCATAACTCTTCTTCAACATAGTATTGGAAATTCTGGACAGGGCACTCAGGCAAGAAAAAGAAATAAATGGTATTCAATCAGAAAAAGGGGAAGTCAAATTATTGTCTCGGCCCCAAATCTCCTTAAGCTGGTAAGAAACTTCAGCAAAGTCTTAGGATAAAAAATCAATGTACAGAAATTACAAGCATTCCTATACATCAATAACAGACAAAATTTTATTTTGAGAGAGAGATGCCCACAGGAGAAAGTGGCAAAGATTTAAAATCAACACCCTTACATCACAATTAAAATAAATAGAGAAGCAAGATATTAGCAAAATAGACTGCTAGCCAGAGTAATAAAGAAGAAAAGAAAGAAGAATCAAATAGGAACAATAAAAAGTGTTAAAGGGGAGATCACCACTGATCCCACAGAAATACAAACTACCATCGGAGAATACTATAAACACCTCTATGAAAATACACTAGAAAATGTAGAAAAAATGAATAAATTCCTGGACACATTTTATGGAAGGCCTTTTCTGCATCTATTGAGATAATCATGTGTTTTTTGTCATTGGTTCTATTTATGTGATGGATTATGTTTATTAATTTGCATATGTTGAACCAGCCTTAAATCCCAGAGATGAAGCCGACTTGATCATGGTGGATGAGCTTTTTAATCTGCTGCTGGATTTGGTTTGCCAGTATTTTATTGAGGATTTTCACATTGATATTCGTCAGGTATATTGACCTGAAATTTTCTTTTCTTGTTGTGTCTCTGCCAGGTATTGGAATCAGGGTGATGCTGGCCTCATAAAACAAGTTATGGATGATTCCCTCTTTTTCTATTGTTTAGAATAGTTTCAGAAGGAATAGTACCCACATCTCTCTCTGAGAGCTAAATTATGACCAAACTCGCAGTCACAGTTGCTACAAAGAGAAAAAAATAGTAGGAATACAACTTACAAGAGATGTGAAGGACCTCTTCAAGGAGAACTACAAACCACTCCTCAACAAAATGAGAGGGGACACAAACAAATGGAAAAATATTTCATGCCCATGGATAGGAAGAATCAATATCATGAAAATGGCCATACTGCCCAATGTAATGTATAGATTCAATGCTATCCCCATCAAGCTACCATTGACTTTCTCCACAGAATTGGAAAAAAACTAATTTAAATTTCATATGGAACTGAAAAAGAGCCTGCATAGCCAAGACAATTCTAATCAACAAGAATAAAGCTCGAGGCATCATGCTACCTGACTTCAAACTATACTATAAGGCTACAGTAACCAAAACAGCATGGTACTGATACCAAAACAGATATATAGACCAATATAGCAGAACAGAGGCCTCAGAAATAACAACATAAATCTACAACCATCTGATCTTTGAATTTATATAATATATAATTTATATATATTGATTTACATGTTTATATATTATAATGTATAATTTATATATAATATATAAGTAAATATGAATTTAATATATAAATCATATTCAACCATCAAAGTTCAAAAGTACTGCCTAGATAGTACAACCTAGTAGTTTAGGGTTCAGTGCAAATCATGATTCCTGCTTTATAGTATGCTTACACAAATCTTAACTTCATAGAGATTAAAAGGAAGCACAAATTCATCCCCAAGGAACATGGTGGAGTGATATACTCTCCTCATCAATAGTAATATGTTGTATATGTTAAATCACAGTGAGCCAATATGTATTTATCCTTGATAGAATGTTTTAAAACATGTTTTTAGAAAATTAAGGAAAAACTGAGAAAAAATGTATAAAGTTACATAAGCTTGTGAACTACCTTTTAAAATGTCTTTCTCACCAGGTAGGTGTTTTCTATTTCTCACAACTTTAATCACAAGATTAACTCTAAGTGCCAAAAATTTTCATTGCAATATACTAGAGATGTCTATTGTGGTTCATTAATTTGAATTAATTCACCTAGCTTAAATTTGGAGACAAAATATTTCTGAAGAGAATATAAACTTAAAAAATTATAATATTCTCACTAATAATCATAAATGATTGTAAACATTGGATTCAACATATACCTACCTACCTATCCTCTATAGTAAAATCTTCTATAAATTACAGAAATCATTTTTAAAAAGGGGTGAGAAGAAAAAAAAATACCTCCATATTTTATTTTAAAAATCTGAGGACACCTTTAAAATATATATTTAAGATATAGATCTTACTCAAACATCAAAGTTCAAACTTACCGCCCAAATACCAAAATTTGGCCTACATTTACAGTAACAAAAAACTATAAATAACCAAAATACCAGCATATGGCAAATAGTTGAAGTATTTCAGATGTCAATACAATGAAAGGATACTCAGCAATGAAAGAAACAGACTACCTGTATAAGTAAAAATACAAATCAGTATACAAAATTTGTATCTCTAAAAGAAGCCAACACAATAGGGTGTGTACGGATGATTGCAATTAAGTCAGTCTCTAGAAAAACAAAATTAAATCTGTGGTGATAAAATACAAATCACACATTGGCACTGAGATTTGGGTATAGGCATTGATTGAGACAAGGCATGAGAAAACTTTTACAGATGGCTGAAATTTTCAAAATTATTATCTTGAAAATATTAAAATTCTTCACACAATTACATCAAGATATGCATTTTCCAAAAAATCTACAGCATTAAAAGTATGTATTTTATTTCATGTATATTAAAAAAGCTTGATTATAAAAGCATAGCATGCCACACACACACACACACACGCACAAACATGAATCAAAATAGCTAAACTAAAAGGAAATTAAAATACAAAAAAATGATATTCTCACAGATCGATGATAAAGAGATAAATTAGTACATCAACTTTACGCTGTTTGGATATATCTAAGGAAGCAAAATCTATGTGTACTCTCTGGCTCAATGTTTCCACTCCCAAATATATAATCAATAGAAGTGAGATCGTACATTCGCCAAAATACATGGAAAAGAATGTTTATTGTACCACTAACTATATTCACCAAAATCTAGAAACAAGCCAATTGTATGTCAGCTGTGGAATGAATACATGCATCATGGTATATTCAGTGAAATTGAGTACTACATAACAATTAGAATAAACAACCTGCAACTCTACTTCACAGCATCCATGTATATTATAAACATAATGGTGCCTATTTTTAAAAAGACAGAAACAAAATAACAGTATATATTCTACTTTATATAAAGCTCAAAAACTCTTTTATAATAGGCTGAATAATTGTTACACACAGCAGGGTAAGAGTAACTGCAGGTGGGCACACAGGAAATTTTTGTATGTTGCTTCTGAGCTGAATTTATACAGCTGAATACACTGAATAGAGTGTATTTGTTTCGTGTATTTGTTTTTGGATAATTCATGGAAATACACGATTACTAATTGTGCACTTTCTAAATGTATATTATAATTTAATGTTCAATAAAATGTTTGCTAAAACAAACTAGCAGTGCTTCACACATTCAAAGGGAGGTGAGTCCAGTGTATATCACTGTTTTTTGATAAACTAGTCTGTCTTACTAAGTGAACCTTCTTGAAGTCTGTATTTCCAGAAGTGTTTGAAGAAAACTTAATAAATTCATTCCAGAAAAGTGTTTCATAGCATGATATTTGGCAACATCCTATGTTAAAGTACACTTGTTTATAGTCTGCAGAATTTTAAATAGTATTTAATAGTTAACATGCACTTAGATTTTAAACAGATAATGCATTTATTATGGAAAATATTATTTTCTAGAGAATGCCTGGAAATATTTATTATAAGCAGCTGCTGTAAAGCATTTTTCTATTATCTGGGCTTAGTAGCCTATATAAGCATAAACATCATAAATTCCATTCAGAACGTCTGTCACATTACTCTCCAAATATGATGATATATTTTGTTTTATTGTTATGATTAGTGTTAAAAAATAGATGATGTTATTTTAGATGAAAAAAATCTACTTTAGGATTAAATGTCAACTGTATCTAACAAGGTGTTTTTCAATGAGTTTAAAGAATAGACTTTCCCTAGTAACCAGTTCTTAAGATCGTGCAGAAGATGGCATACCTGGCAAAGGAAGGCCAGACATCTCTGTTCATAGTGAACAACTATGATTAAAATATTTCTCTCAAATAGAATTATGAAGAATAAATAGAAGGGAATCTTTTATTCAGTTACAATGGAAATTTAATCTATAAGAATCTGGAAAATTATTATCTTTCAGAGTTGTTTGAATTATACTGATAAATAAAGCAAAATCATTTTTAATTGAAAAGATCTTTGAAAGCTAGTAATTGTTAACCATTATTTATACAAGCATTTACCACAAACCAGTACATGCTACCTTTAAAAGTGAATAGTGCACAACCGTTTAAAAAATTTTTTTAAAAATAAACAGAGATGGGGATCTCTGTTTGTTCCGGCCAGAGTATAGTGGCACAATCATTGTTTGCTGCAGCCTTGAACCCCTGAGCTCAAGAGATCCTCCCATATTAGTCTCTCAAGTAGCTGGGACTACAGGCATGTACCACCATGCCTGTATGAAACAATTTAATTAACAAAAATTACTTTAAATAACTAAACATCTCTACTTGAATATGTCAGGGTTTTTTTTTTTTTTAATTTAAAAAATCTTCACAACAATTTAGAGATAATTGTAAACTGGATACTTAAAAAAAAAAAAAAAACTGTCTCCTTTACTTTACTTTGTATAAGGCAAAGTAAACAAATATTTTGGGTTACTCAGTGACTTTCCAGAAAACCCCAATATATTTTGAATACAAATGATATTTTAACACTTTTATTTATCAAAATTTGAGACTTGAATATAAGCAACACAAAATAAATGTCATCAGAATTGACTTTTTACAGAAAAAAACTAAAATTAGCTAACCTAGCTACTTCATAAATGAATATACGAATACGACATTTAACATAAACATAGCAGAAGTTAGCATTGAACCATTAACAATTTTTCTCTTCATGCAGTGAAGGATCCTGGTTGTTTTACTTCAAATGATTTAGAAGACAAAACATAAAACAGCAGCAATTGACACAAGAATTTAACATTCATTTTCAGAACTATGAAAATTAATACTAGGAAATACTTCTCTTAATTTCTAATAGCAGCAAAAACAATAAAGCACTTATAGATAAATTTAACAAAGAAGTACAAAATATGTATACCAAGAACTATGAAACATAGTTGAACAAAATTAAAGAAAGTGTAGGTAAATGGAAAGTCATACTGACTTAATGAAGTTGGAAACAGTATTTTTTATATGGTGATATATCATCCCCTTAAAACCAAATGTATTCTCATATCATACATAGAAGCATGAAAATATAAGAATAAATACTTCTTAGCTTTGCTAATCGCACAATTATTGGAGAAATCTAATTTGTCCAATGATTTATATTAAGTAGTAATGGGATCCCAATGCTTTCCCCATATAGATAAACTCAAATTTAAAGACCTGAATTTTCGCATCAATATTCATCAGGGATATTGGCCTGAAGTTTTGTTTTCTAGTTATGTCACTACCAGGTTTTGGTATTTGGGATGATGCTGGCCTCACAAAATGAGCTAAGGATAAGTCTCTTCTTTTCAATTCTTTGGAATAGTTTCAGAAAATAGTACTAACTCCTCTTTGTACCTCTGGTAAAATGTAAATCTGTCTGGTCCTGGGCTTGTCTTTGGATGGTAGGCCACTCATTACTGCCACAATTCCAGAACTTGTTATTGGTCTATTCAGGGATTTGACTTCTTCCTGGTTTAGTCTTGGGAGAGTGTATGTGTCCAGGAATTTATCCATTTCTTCCAGATTTTCTAGTTTATTTGTGTAGAGGTGTTTATAGTATTCTCTTATGGTTATTTATATTTCTGTGGAGTCAGTAGTAATATTCCCTTTATCATTTTTTATTGTGTCTATTTGATTCTTCTCTTTTCTTGTTTATTAGTCTAGGTAGTGGTATATTTATTTTGTTATTTTTTTCAAAAAAAAAACAGCTATGGATTCATTGATTTTTTTTGAAGGCTTTTTCAAATCTCCGTCTTCTTCAGTTCTGCCCTCATCCGTGTTATTTCTTGTCTTCTGCTAGCTTTTGTATTTGTTTGCTCTTGCTTCTCCAGTTCTTTTTGTTGCGATGTTAGGGTGTCTATTTGAGATTTTTCTAGCTTCCTTATGTGGATATTTAGTGCTATAAATTTCCCTCTTAACACTGCTTTAGCTGTCTCCCAGAGATTCTGGTACCATGTCTCTTTGTTCTCATCGGTTTCAAAGAACTTCTTGATTTTGGCCTTAATTTCATTATTTTCCAAGGAGTCATTTACAAGGAAGGTATTCAATTTCCTTGTAATTGTGTGGTTTTGAGTGAGTTTCTTAATCTTGAGTTCTAATTTGATTGCGCTGTGGTCTGAGAGACTGTTACGATTTCGGTTCTTTCACACTTGTTGAGGATTGCATTACTTCCAATTATGTGATTAATTTTAGGGCAAGAGCCATGTGTCACTGAGAAGGTGGTATATTCTGTTGTTTTGGGTTGGCGAGTTCTGTATATGTCTCTTAGTTGCACTTCATCCACAGCTGAGTTCAAGTCCTGAATATCCTTATTAATTTTCTGTCTTGATAATTTGTCTAATATTGACAGTGGGATGTTAAAATCTCCCCCTATTACTGTGTGGGAGTCTAACTCTCTTTGTAGGTCTCTAAGAACTTGTTATATAAATCTGGCGCTCCTGTATTGGGTGCATACATATTTAGGAATGTTAGCTCTTCTTGCTGAATTCGTCCCTTTACCATTTTGTAATGCCTTTCTTTGTCTTTCTTGATCTTTGTTGTTTTAAAGTCTGTTTTGTCAGAAAGTAGGACTGCGAACCCAATTTTTTCTGCTTTCCATTTGCTTGGTAGATTTTCCTCCATCCCCTTATTTTGAGCTTATGTGTGTCTTTGCACATGAGGTGGGTCTCTTGAATATAGCACACCGATGGGCCTTGACTCTTTATCCAACCTGCCAGTCTGTGTCTTTTAATTGGGGCATTCAGCCCATTGACATTTAAGGTTACAGTTGTTATGTGTGAATTTTATCCTGAAATCATGATGCTAGCAGGTTATTTTACACACTAGTTGATGCAGTTTCTTCATACTATTGTTGGCCTTTGTACTTCAGTGTGTTTTTGCCATAGTTGGTACCAGTTTTCTCTTTCCATATTTAGTGTTTCCTTCTGATCTCTTGCAAGGCAGCACTGGTGATGGCAGATTCCCTCACCATTTGCTTGTCTGAAAAGGATTTTATGTCTCCTTTCCTTATGAAGCTTAGTTTGTCTGGATATGCAGCACTGGGTTGGAAATTCTTTCCTTTAAGAATGCTGAATATTGGCACCCAAACTCTTCTGGCTTGTAAGGTTTCTGCTGAGAGTTCCACGGTTAGTCTGAATAGCTTCCCTTTGTAGGTGACCTGGCCTTTCTTTCCGATTGCCCTTAACATTTTTGTTTTCCTTCACGTAGACCTTAGAGAAGCTGATGATTGTGTGTCTTTGGGTTGATCTTCTTGTGAAGCATCTTACTAGGGTTATCTGGATTTCCTGAATTTGAATGTTATTTTCCAGCTTGAGTAACTTCTCCTAGATGATATCCTGAAGTGTGTTTTCCAACTTGGTTTCACTCTCCTTATCTTTTTCAGGTACTCCAATCAGTCGTAAATTGAGTCTTTTTACAGAGTCCCATAGTTCTTGGAGATTTTGTTTGATCCTTTTAATTCTTTTTTTCTTTAATCCTGTCTGCCTATCTTATTTCAGCAAGACAGTCTTCAAGTTCTAATATTCTTTCTTCTGCTTTATTGATTTACCTATTGATATTAGTGCTTGCATCACGAAGTTGTCATGCTGTATTTTTCAGCTCCATCAGGTCATTCATGTACCTCTCTAAACTGATATTTCTAGTTAGCAGCTCCTGTAACCTTTTATTATGGCTCTTAACTTGTTTGCATTGGGTTAGAACTTGCTCCTTTATCTTAGAAAAGTTTGTTATTCCCCATCTTCTGAAGCCTCCTTCTGTCGATTTGTCCATCTCATCCTCCGTTCAGTTCTGAACCCTTGCTGGAGAGGTGGTGTGATCATTTGAAAGAGAAGAGGCACTCTGCCTTTTGTGGTTTGAGCATTTTTTTCATTGATTCTTTCTCATGTTCATGAGTTTGTCTAGTTTCAATCTTTGAAGCTGCTGACCTTTGGATAGGGTTTTTGTGGGGACTTCTTTGTTGATGCTGTTGTTGTTGCTTTCTGTTTGTTTATTTGTTTTTAAGCAGTCAGTTCCCTCTTCTGTCAGGGTGCTGCAGTTTGCTGGGCGTTTCCTTCTGGGCCTATTCATCTGTGTCCCTCCTGTACCTGGGGACATCCTCCCAGGAGGCTGAAGAACAGAAAAGTTGGATGCCTGCTTCATCCTCTGGGATCTTTGTCCTCCAGGGACATTGACCTGATGCCAGTAGGAACGCTCCTGTATAAGGTGTCTGGTGACCCGTGTTAGGACGTCTCACCCATTTGGGGGGCGTGGGATCCAGGACCTGTTTAACAAAGCACTCTGGCTGTCCCAGGGTGAAGGGGATGTGCTGCACTTGGGGGAAACCTACTCATCTGGGCTGCCTGGATTCTTCAGTGCTAGCAGGGGGAAAGACTGAGTCTGCTGGTCCGTGATCATGGCCACCCCTCTCCCTAGGGGCTCAGGCCCAGGAAGATAAGAATTCTGTCCCTATTCCCCTGCCTGGAGTTGCTGGATTTCCTGCAGGGAGGCCTCATCCAGTGGGGAAGGATGGGTTAGGGTCTGGCCTGAGGAGCAAGTCTGACCACAGTGCGCCACAGCCAGTGTGCTATGTTGTGTGGAATACCTCTTGGGATTAAGCTGTCCAGTCTCCTCAGCACCAGCAGGGAATAAAACAGCCACTTGGAGCTGTAGTGATGGCTGCTGCCCTTCTCTCCCAGGAGTTCAGTATCTTAGGCAGCTAGCAGTCACAGTGATGGCTGCCATCCCTCCCACAAGATGCTCAGTTTTCTTATGCGACTGGCGGTAGCAGTAATGATGACTGCCCCTCCTGGACACTTGGTAACCTTAGGCAGAATCCAGCCAAGAGGCTGTTGAGAATCTGTGTGACTCTGGAGTGCAGATTCAAGGCCCTGATGGCATGGGCTCACGCGTTGGATCTCCTGATTTGTAGGTTGCATAGATCCATGGGAAAAACACGTTTTCCCAGTCTGGGTAGCAGGATCACTCACCACCTCCCCTGGCTGGGGATGGGAGCTCCCCTTGACCCACGTGGCTCTCAGGTGGACAGACATACCTCCCTGATTTTCTTGTTTTTCATGGGTCACATCAACTGCCTCGTCAGTCCAGTCCGGATGATAGAACCTGGATACCTCGGTTGCCAGTGCAGGATTTGCATGCTATTGTGGTTTTTCTCAGTGCAAGCCTCCAATCACAGCTGTTTCTAGTCTGCCATCTTGGCCCCACCTCTAAAATATTTTTTATTGTGTCATAAATCTGTGTTAGTTCATTCTCAAGCTGTTAATAAAGACATACCTGAGACTGGATAATTGGTAAAGGAAAGAGGTTTAATTGACTCACACTTTAGTATGGCTAGGGAGGCCTCAGGAAACGTACAACCTTGGTGGAAGGGGAAGCAAACACATGTCCTTCCTCACATGATGGCAGGAAGGAGAAGAATAAAAGAGATGGGGAAAGCATCTTATAAAACCATGAGCTCTTCTGAGAACTTACTCACTATCACAAGAACAGCATGAGGGAAATCACCCCATGATTCAAGTAGCTCCCATCTGGTCCCTCCCATGACACTTCGCGATTATGGGAATTATAATTCAAGGTGAGATTTGAGTGGGGATACAGCCAAACCATGTCAAAATTTAATCTTGTCATGAAATTTTTTATATATCACATTTTATCTAATATATTTTCATCAATGAAACTGGCATATTATTCTACTTTTTCAAAATACACTTGCCAAGTGTATATATCAAGTTAGCTCTGGAATCATAAAACAAATCGAGGAGAGTTTTATATTTTCCACTTCTTTGGATATATTTGCATAACGTTAACAATAATTAATTCTTTCTTCATTGTAGAATTTATCAGTAAAGCCATCTGGGCCTGATATTTTCTTCAGGGAATATTTTTATTAAATATTTAATTTTATAATAAATAGGCTTGTTATATTTTGTTTCAATCTCTTTTTTAATAATATATTTATTTTATCTAAATTTTCAAAGATGTTGGCTCAATTTTTTTCTAATATTGTTTTTCTGTCTTTTCACTATCAGGAAGATATGTAGTAACATTTTTTTTTTCCTTGATATTACTCAATGCTTGCTTTTTTCAGTTGCCAATCTCACTAATTTTATTAGTTTTTTGAATATACCAACTTTTGGCCTTTTTGCTGTATTTTATCCTTATGTTCCCTTTTATTAATATCTGACCTTGCTTTTATTATTTATTTTATTCTATTATTCTATCACATTATTTCACTATTCTTTTTGGGGGTTAATTTTGCTGTTTACTACCTTCTGGGAAGGATGATTGGTTCAATTTTTTTTAGCCTATTTTTCCAATCTGTGTATTTAAGGCTATACATTTTCCTACAAGAATATCTTTAGAAGATAAAATAAGCCATATTATTTAATGTGATTATTATCCAGTCAGGATATGTTTTAATTCTCATCATTATCTCTTCACTGTACATGAGTTTGGTGGCCTTGTGCTTTTCATCATCTTTTGAAAACTCTCACCTGTTATCTCCTTGGTTATATTTTACCTTCTTTCTTTAATTCCATATACATTTGATCTCTAAGTCTCTTTTGAATATTACCTATATTTATTCTGTTCTTTTTTGGTATTTCATTATTCTGTGATACTGAATTTTTTTTTT
>NW_012098321.1:2179558-2182595 GCF_000951045.1 Mandrillus leucophaeus
TAATATTTTCAAGTTTACTACATTCTCCTCAGTGAACTCTAATTAGCTGTCAAACACCTTCATTCAAGTTTTAATTTTTCTGTTGTAGAATTTTGGTTTGCTCTTTAATAGCTTCCAGTCCTCTATGAGCTTTTTCAGTACTTTATAGTCTTACACATATTAATAATATCTACTGAAGCTTCTGTCTTGTGAGCCTGTTTTCCTGCTCCATAAATTTCTTTTATCTGTGGTTTCTCTCTGTTTTAAATGCATGTGGTCCTTTTTTTTTTTTGGTGGGGGCCAGGGTTGATTAATTTTCATATATGTATGAAAATTAAAGAAAGAAACCCTGAGGTCTGGATAATACTTTTATTTGAGAATTTACATTTATGTCTTAGAAGCTGCCTAAGTAACTGAAGCTTCATATCAGTCTCTCCATCAACTTTACTTTTAGTTTCTCTTTGCTACTAAATTGTGGTCTCTCATGTTCCCTGCTCAAAGTACACAGTTTCATAATTTTTCTGCATTTTCAGTCGAATTGCATTCTCCCTATTCCTACAAGACACTCAGAAGTTTCAATTAGATTCTTAACCTCTGATCAATTCGTTTATTTTTGAAATGAAAGACTCCCATACAAGAAAGACCGTCTCAATGCTAGACTCGCCCTTGTAAGTTTATATGTTAGTCTCAAATCTTGTCATCTTTGCTGCTTGCTTAACTCTCGGATTCTTTGCATCGATATTTTAACAGTCTTGGTCAGCTTTTCTGGTTGTTGTCAGTGGGAATTTTTTATTCAAATCAACGAATACACTAACCCTATATAGCAGAATCCCTGAATCACCCAATTTTAGCTAAATTTCCCCTTTTTTTCAATCCAGGTAAGACCACATGTCTAAATAATTGTATAAAGAAGAGATACATGTAAGTCCTAGCCCCTGTATTGAAGTAACGCTGTTCTTATCTTTTTTATCATTTCCTCCTAAAATCTAGGCAGGGCAGTAACACAGCTTTGGCCATGCACGTGGGGAAAGCACCCTTAACTGATACTGTGAAGAAACAACACAGAAGAAAACTGTGCCTTATTTGACCTTGTAGAACATAATCTGATTGCTCATCTCTAGACTACAATGTGAGTAGGCAACGCAATTGTATAGATTTACAATAGTACATGTTGAGATGTTCTCTTTACAACAGCTTGGTCTTTAATCAAATAAACACAACACCCAGACAGAATTCTGAGTAGGGGACTGAGTATCTTCCTGGAGTTCACAAAAGAGATCTGAACTGGAGATAAAAATGCAAGAACCATCATATCTAGAGCTCATGTAATGGCATAATGCTGAATGATATAATATATACTATATGTATCATTCTTCTATATGTATCCATATACAGAAAAAAGAGTCATTCATCCATGGGATATATAAAAGTTGAGTTGAGTACAAATAAGCACAAAGCTTTGAGAAGATGAGGAGTTTGAGATTAAAGGTGACACAAGACTCGGGATATTTCAGTATCCAAAGGAAGAAGTTTAAAAAAGGGGGATATGTCGACAGTATCAAATGTTGCCGAAAAACTGCATAAAATAAATCATAAATTTCATGTGGGGATCGTTACTGTTATTGTTCTGTGCTGTTTATTTTAACAAAATGGTAGCCTGCAAACCTGATGGACACTGATTAATAAAAGTGTAAGAATAAGGAAAATGGAGAAAACTATGATCTGTCAGTATCATTCTTTTGAAGATTTTTAGTGCTAAGGTGAGCAGAGGAACAGTACAGGTCTTTGAAGAGGAGGTGGTTTTAAAGTATGTATTTTTAAAATACGGCTGATATCATGTTCTATAAACTGATGTTCTATAAACTGATGGGGATAACACACAAAAAAAACGAAAAGTTGAGGAGTAGGCTTTGGTTAGATATTAGGGGTTCATTGTTTTAACAGAAGGAAAGTAAAGTGCATGAATAGCAGTTCAGGTATATTATAGACTTAATAATGAAGATATCAAAAAAATCTTTTATGATTGTTACTCTTTTAGAAAATCAAGAATAAAGGTAAATGTTTGAGATAAAGCAGGGGGGAATAGATGTCAGAAGTTGGAGAAGAATAGGGAAAATATTAAAGAGTAAAATAGGAGATTAAAACACCTGGGGAACTAAGGAACACACACAAGCTTCTAGGCTTTTAGTCTGCTTGAAATTATACAGGCATGAACTTATAGTAAAACAAACCAAAATTTTATATTTTTTTCCCTAGATAGAATTTGAGAGGAATAATAGATTTAATCAGGGTGGGATTTTTGCCAGTTTAGTAGAATGTTTGGAGCAAGCGACAAATAAGCTGTTGGTATACTAAATATAATGATGGACAACAGAATCGAAGTCAGGAGTTTTTTAAAAGCAGGGATTTGAGGAGAATCAAGGAGACTAAAAAGTGATATATCCAAAATTGGACATCCTGATCGGGTCAAGAAATGATTGGATTCAGAGTCTTGGAACCAGATAAGCTAAATGAGAAAAACAAAAGTCAATGGTTAGAAAGGATAATCTGCAATAGTGCATGCAAATGTCAAATGTAACATGAGATTCAACTTTCAATTTATTTTTAATGATATATACTCAGCATTTCCAACAGATTGTTTGATAGCTTAGGTTTGGGATGTTCTGACAGTTTTTATCTTCTGTTTTATTTCTTAAAGTATTTTAATTGACATATGAAAATGGTAAAACATATGATTTCTAAATAGATGACATCTTCACAGAGCAATCTTTGTCAATATTTATTTTTATATAAAGCAAAACTAGTTCAATTTTAAAGCATCATTTTCATATATTTAACTCTGTAATTTTCATTCAGATTTTGCTCTTCCTTTTCTCTTTAGAAACTCCACAATTTATATTTCACATAGACAGGAAGTTCTTTTACAACTCACTATGATTTTTTCATGTAAATTAATCGTACAAATTATTATTATTTGTATTATTATACAAAGGAATAATACCATTCCTTTGAACATAGCTTTTTGTTCACTCTGGACTTTTTATTATCTGACTTTTGC
>NW_012098321.1:2184150-2184537 GCF_000951045.1 Mandrillus leucophaeus
TTTGAAGTGTTAATGCAACATCATCTATAAATGACCTAAAACTATTATTTGGAGATATACCTCTTTGTTATGAGCGCAAATCCATTTGTCAAGCCAATTAAATAATAATGTATAACTCAAGTAACTTTTCACAAATAAATGTAAAAGTTATTGGAGCAGTATCTTAAAATTGATTAGTCCATGACTGATTACTTATTTGTTCAATTTGTATAATATGATCTTGGTTGTTATTTAATTAGATTCATAATAGTATCCTTTATTATAATTTTAATGCTTTGCTAATTTGGGATAAGTTTTAAAATTTCATCTTAAATAATTTAACTAAATTATATGTAAGAATCTTGTCAGCATGTCATTGTTATGTTCATGAAGTAAATGTCCCCCCTA
>NW_012098321.1:2189678-2207839 GCF_000951045.1 Mandrillus leucophaeus
TGTAATAAAAATTAAATCATATTGAATTTTTTAAAAGTAAATATGAATGAATTATCTACTTATTTCCATGGCAAACCTTTATGGTGAGTGCCAAATAAGATAGTTTGAATTAAAAATGAACAGAATGTACAGAAGAGAGAATGAAGAAGTCAGCAGCATTTGTTAGATTGCTCTAAACTCATTGCCTAAAACAGAAACCAAAAATATTACTGATGACAGTGAAATGACTGAAAGGTAAGCATAATTCAATGTTCTATTTGTGTAAGCCATCACTTATTCAAAAGTAGAATTCAAAAATTAAAGGTGATTTTTCATTTGGATATTAATGGTAGAAAAAAAAAATAAGATATTCTCCTTGTAAGAAAGAGAAAGATCAAAAACGCAGAGGACACAATTCTCCTCCTCCCAGAAAGAGAGAAAAGCACACACATACACACATACACATACACACATACACGTGTGAATACACATTGAAAAGACTGTATTTTGCTACTTGAAGAACAGAGTGCCCTTCAGCTAAGAATGTGGTAGGTTGCTTTAACTTCTCACACGCATGCACACACACACATGCACACACACATAGGTGACTAAGTATATATAATATTGCTAAAACAGGAAATTAGAGTAAAAACACAATATTTGTTGATAATTCTTTCCCCTAAAACATTATAAAGCAAAATAAATCTGCATTTAAATATTACAAAACAAAATACATATTGCATATTTGGGTATATTTAAAAACCATGTTCCAGGAGTTCTAAAATTAAATATATAAACAGACAAAAATATGACATGAAAAGGGATTTGAGTAAATTCCGAAAAGATATGGAAGGAAAAAAGAATATTTTCTGAGAAACGAAAATTAACTTATAAAGTGCTCACAATGCACCTTAGTAAGGAATATTTCTAAAAAGACAGAAAAGCAATAAAGACATGAACACTAGGTAAAGAGCATTACAAATGTTTCAGAAAGAAAATTGTCAAAAGATCAAAAAAGGCAAAATGGAAATAAAAAGAAAATTTTAGTTCCTAAAAAATATTTTTTAAAGTGTGAAATAGAAGTTATTTTTCAAAAATATAATTTTAAAAGGCTTTTTGTTTTGTTTTGTTTTTTGAGACGGAGTCTCAGTCTGTCGCCCAGGCTGGAGTGAGTGGCACCAACTCCGCTCACTGCAAGCTCCGCCCCCTGTTCCGCCATTCTCCTGCCTCAGCCTCCCGAGTAGCTGCAACCACAGGCGCCGCCACCACGCCCGGCTAATTTTTTGTATTTTTAGTAGAGACGGGGTTTCACCGTGTTAGCCAAGATGGTCTCGATCGCCTGACCTCGTGATCCGCCCGCCTCGGCCTCCCAAAGTGGTGGGATTACAGGCGTGAGCCACCGCGCCCGGCCTAAAAAGCTTTCTTTAAATAAAAGGAGAAAATCTTCGTATGGGGTGTACCCATAAGATGCTTGACGTTGAGACAGAATTATCGGCTGTTTGTTGTTGATGAGAGAGGGTCTCACTCTGTCACTCCCTCTGAAGTACAGTCGTGTGATCTTGGCCAAATTTATATACATTTTGGTAAAATTGTTTTACTTCAAAGATAAAGACAAATAGCGTAGTGCTTCCAGAGAAAAATAAGCAGTGTTTTTCTTAAGTCCAAAATAATTAGCCTGCCATCAGAGCTCTCAAAAACAACACGAAGAGCAGAGAAAACATAGAAGAGTATTTTTAAAAAAATTCAAGAAAAGTAAATATAGACAAAGCATTTTACGTCCATCCAAGCTCTGCATTAAGTATCAAGCCTATTGATAAACAATCAAAGATCTCAGAGAATTAACCACACTTAAACTCTTCTTGAGGACTAGAGGAAAATCATCCAATTAGAAAAAGAGGAAACACAAGTAAAGGACTGACGGGGAGTATTTAATGTTTGTAATATTTGACCTAAGACTGAAACAAATTTGGGACAAAAGACTAAGAATCGTGTGCAAATGTTGTATTTTTTGACTAAAAATAATGGACATAGACAGGAAAGAGGATGAGGAAATATAAAAGTAGAATTAGTTTATTGACTTTTGAATAGATACATTATAGTAGTCAAATAATTCAAACAATACTACAGAAAATTAGCAAACCAGATAGTAAGAGACTTTTCTTAAAGCATGCTAAAAATATGTATGAGTACAAAGGTAAATAATAGAACAAAATGCAAGTATTCCTTAAAAGGTAAAATGAAGAACAATGAAAATACATCATGCAGACAAGGAAACATGGAAAACATAGTATAAGACATATGATGATAAAGAATAAGAGAAAACTAATACCAATCATATCAGAAGCTGAGGCCGGGTGCAGAGGTTCATGCCTGTAATCCCAACACTTTCGTATGCCAAGGCGGGCGATTCACGAGGTCGGGAGTTCGAGACCAGCCTAGCCAACATGGTGAAACCCTGTACCTACTAAAAATAGAAAACAAAGAAACAAAAAATTAGCTGGATGTAGTGGTGGGTGCCTGTAATCCCAGCTACTTGAGAGGCTGAGATAGGAGAATCACTTGAACCTGGAAGGAGAAGGATGCAGTGAGCTGAGATTGTGCCACTGTACTCCAGCCAGGGAGACAGAGTGAGACTCTGTCTCAAAAAAAAAAAAAAAAGTAGGCAGAAAGTACAAAGTAAAGCAATCACCAAGGATGTACCAGCGGAACTGAAGCCACAAAAATGCAGGGTTAGTTATCTTCTACTAGATAAAATGGATTGCAAATGAAAATGTAACTTGTGACAAAAAACATTTTCTAAATATTCATTTTATTTAATTTGAAAATAAAATGTAGATATTCATGGTATGTGACCTCATGTTTTGAAATATGTATATATTGTACAATGGCCTCATTAAACTAATTAACGTGGATTACCTCACATACTTAGCGTTTTTATCTGTGTGTGGCGTGAATGCTTAAAATCTACTCTCTTAGTGATATTCAAGCATACATTTCTATTAACTATAGTTACAATGTTGTACAGTGGATATCTTAAACTTATTCTTTCTCTCTCACTAAAATTTTGGGGTTTTCTTAAGGCTAAAAGTGACATTTCACAGTTTAGATAAATAACCTTGCACCAATTAGCAGAGTACTTACCTCTAAGAAGCAAAAGGAAATTCAAGCACTGTCAGTAAGACGCGGATGACATAAGTAATACAAATAAGTCAGATCTCATCAATATGTATCAAATTTGATTCTTCTATATTACATAATACATCTTAAATGTAGAATCTGCATTCACTGGAGGAAGGATATTTTTTTAAATGGTGCCGAGACAACAGGACAAATTTTTGGACAAAACCAAAAGAATTATTGAAACCATGTATCACACCATACAGAATACTTTCCAAATGGCATCAGGCACCTAAATATATATATATTTTTTAAAACCCTAAATGTAATAGGTAAATGTAAATCCTAAATGTAATGGAGAAAAAATTCAATAGATTTTCCTACAGCATCAATATACGATTTGAAATATTTTGTAAGCCACTAAAAAGAATTTATGCAGTAATACTGATATAAATAAAAATAGTCAATAGATAGAAGATGTGTAATAGCTACAGATAGAAGGTCAACAGCTATATAGGAGAAAAGGGAAGTCTTTAGTTTACAGGTGATTTCCAAGTAATAAATATAAAATAAATGATGGAGTCACTAAATTATCATTTGACAACATAATATTTCTTACAGGCACTATCACTAGTGAATGGTTTAATATTGTTTAAGGTATTAATCATCTATGCATGATGTTCAAAAGAACGATAAAATGAGAATAAATTACCAAAATGTATCTCCCCACAATATACTTAAAGGAAAAAAAAAAAAAGGAAAACTATCCATTGAGAAACCCAGCAGATACTGTGATGCAGGTTTAGCTCACACTGGTTCCCAACTCATTTTAGTCAGACGAGATGGAACACCTGCACACATAAGTTACATAAGGTGGACTTATTATTTAACGTATAAACAGCAAAGGAGAACAAAAGACCAGGATTCATTGAGAGCATTTTCCCAAAGGTTTGCTGGTGTGACTGTATGCAGCCCATTTCCACTGCAGCTAAGGAACCTAGGAAAGCATCCTGCCATAGGTTTTAAACCCCAGGGTACGTGACACATTGGGCTAAAGCACTGAAGGAAGTCCATCCCATTTCTAAAAGAAAAAGCAAGACATGTTTCCAAATTAGAGAAACTAAAAAGGCGTTGTAATTAATTCACATGTGACCCATGATTGAGTCTTAGTAAATAAATTTGCTTGTAGTGGGACATCAGGGGGACGATTGATGAAACTAGAATGTCTATAGATTAAATAATGATATTCAATTAATATTAAATTTCTGATTTTGATAACTGCACTGTGACCATGTAAGACAATGCAGAACTCATTCTAGAGCATATATGAAGAGAAAGAGGGAGGATATTAAACAAATGAAGTAATAAAATGCTAACATTTGTAAAATGCAAATAAAGGGCATAAGGAATATTTTCATATTCTTTTTGCTGCTCTTCTGAAATATGAAAGTATTTCAACATACGATTTTAAAGGTGCTTTGCAATATTTTTACTTACATATATTGTTTATATTTATTTTTTGAAGCATAATGTCATAGGGATAAGAGATTAAAGATCGAGAACAAAAGCTTGTGAAATAAATACAGGACATAAAGCACAAAAAAAGATATTAAAAAGTAAAACATTCAGAAATGTAAATGAATTAATTAGAGGAAAAGAGCATGTACAGACAAATGAATTATAAAGGTCAGTTACAGGAGTTTTGGAAGGTAGAATAATTTTTTTATTTCCATGATTTTTAACATGGCAAACCAATGCTAGTGTGAGAGTTACATTACGACCTAAATGGAGGCAAAATGTAACTGCAGACTTTTTGCTTATTTCTCTATATGATTATGCAACAAAAGATACCAAAGTAATTCATGTATTCATACAGGAAACTCTTAAACTAGAACCAATGTCCATATTGTTGCAGAAAGTGCACAGATTTGGGAGCCAGACAGATCTGCATTTGAATCTTGGTCTTCCAATTTCAAGCTTTTTGACAAATGTTAGTTCCCTTTTTATAGGAAAGAAAATTGGCTAATTTTGTTTCACTCTGTGAATTTTAAGATGAATTTCAAGAACACAGAAGGAATTTAAATCTGCAGTTTTTAGGAGGCTAGCTAGTTTCATTCAGCTGCCTAAATCTTTGCCAGAATATGATCCATATTTATCCGTATAAAATTTCCCCCCAGAAATTCTGCTTCAATGGATGTGGAGGTGGATCCAAGAATCTGCATGTTTAACAAGATGATCAGATGTAAACTACATTTTATGAATCACTGCTTTAGATGGAGAGGCCTCAAGTTAATGCATTGGGGCTAAGCTTGCTTTAAAATATTAATGTTGTATGAATCCCCTCTGGAAAGTCAGTTTCCGTATATTTGACTAAGTGGAAAAATATAGAAAGATAACTTTCTTAGATTATTTCTTCTTAATAGCAAAGATCATGTTTAGGGTAGAAGAAACAGCTACTTTTGATATTTTTATATATCAGTTATCAAAACAGAAAGGTTTGCCACAGTGATTGCCATGTGTATTTTAAATCTCAATAGTGAGACTAAAAACATCACAGATGGATCTGAAAAGGGAAAGTAACCTGAGGTGTCCAATGGTTGAAGGAATAATGAAGAAGGAAATAGAGGAAATGAATCATATCAATCAAGGTCCTTACAGACACTTAAATTACATAAGGAATTATCTTCAACAATATCTGTAATTAGGGAAGTAGACAATGAAATCAATTGTGTGGTATTGAAAAGATGATAGAAATAGACAGATAGACTCATCATTATATAATAGACATTTCTGATGAAAACTCAAATAATGTAATCTTTTTACTTGCAAGAATATTTCTAGATTTAACCATTTCTCCCATTTTTTGTTTCATTGAGCATTATCAGGAAATTAAGTCTGAATTTCAAACTAAATTTCTTTACTTTTTTTTCCTTCCAATATTATGACCTGCTACTCCTTGTGAAAGAATATTTACTTATACAATTTTAAAAATACACAAACTCTACAAATTGACAGCAAATGTCAACCGTTTACATGAACACCATATCAAATATGACTAGTGACTGTGATGTAATTCATCAGTGCATTTATCTAACTAAAGCAACATTCTCTCTTCAATAACAATCTAAGTGACATTTTGTGGAAGAGGGTAGCTACCTTCCATGACCACATCTTTGAAAACTATATCAATTTTTTAGCTGCACTGATAGTAAATTCTAACTCCATTAAATTATACTCTCCCTCTCTTTTTAGATTTACTTTGTGCAAAAGAAAGATAATGTACATTTTCTTGATATAGTTTATCTATTTCAGGGACCTAATTTAACATTGCATGAAAAGCATCCTAAAATGTAAGGGAAATTATGAAGCATCAAATTAAAAACAATTAAATTTTTTAAATTTATTTATTTTTGGTTAAAAAGTCACTGATTTCATTTTAGTAGATTGAGTAGCATAAACAGGGGCCTTTTTAATTAAGCAGACAATACCTGTTTTGTGAAATATAAAAAGAAAATGCATCATTTGTGATTGACTATTGAATATTAGTAGTCTTCTCTAATAAATTACATTTATCTGCTAAAAGCATGGCACAGTTTTTATAACACTTGGTTAGTACTATGATTTAGAACTTTGTTTTTGGTCTTAAATCTTAGTGGAGGCAACCAAGAAATTTTGTCTGCTGTAGATCATACTGTAAAGATTTGGATATAAAGTATGCAGTAGTATATGTTCATAAAATAAAGTTAAATCTTATAAAATATAAGGCAGAAAAAAGTACAGCATTTTTAACAGTAATTTGGAAGAAAAATTAAATAAACACATAATTTAGCTTAATATCCTGTTTAAAGCAATACCACTATTTTTATTATTTAATACAAACGAAAATATAATGGACTCTTCTCATGATATATCTATTCAAATTTCAACTTAAAACTTATGTTTAAAATATAACTGTTAAACAGTATTGTTTTAGGCATAGTAAAACCTGCGTTCACTGTTTCTGTACTGGTAAATAAATTGCCTTATTTCTCATTTTCTCCTACTTTGACTTTGTAGTCATGCCCTCATTACCATATTCAATTAATTAGTGCACAAAGGTAATATTCTAGTGCTTAGAACACATGGAGTTGCATTATTAACTCCAAATAAATAGGGCAGGTTCCTAATGCAGGCTGAGCAATCAGAGAACCCCTTTGTGAAAATACCAACACTAAAAACGTTTTGCTTGACCAAAGACCTCCTATAAGAACAAAGAAACAGACAAAGGGGAAAAAAATAGAGATCAAACAGTGTATCAAAATTAACAGTACAAAAAATATTGCATTCATTTTTGTCTTACTTTCACCTGAGTGGGATTAGAACAACAAAAAAAGTTTTTCTTTAAAAACTTGCCATCTCACATTCTGAGAGAAACCTCGATAATTATTTTGGCTTTGTAATATTTATATTTATCAGATTTGTACACCAGCTGCCAAAAAGCATTCCAATCCATGGAATTTTCTGTATGTTCAAAAATTTCTTAATTCCTTGCTGAGTTAATGCACTGGAGGTTTTCAAAGAGTGTTTTTCATAGCTTTGTTGAAAAAAAATGGCAAATATAAATGTGACTTATGACTTGAGAATCTTATATTCTGTTCTGCCTTGGCAATAGAGTCCTTTTAGCATGCAACTTGGAAATAAAGCCCTGCTCAAAGACAAGTTTTAAAGCATTCCCTTATGTTAGATTTTTAAATATAGCAAAATTCCATTACCTGTAACAGAGTACACATAATCCCCGTAACATCTACAGCAGTAGTGTGATCACCCACAGCCTGTTTCATTCATGCTGATTTTCCCCCTTTTCCTCTTGTGGCCAACTATTCAACAGTTTTCCTACATGACTTGAATGAACCTCTCAATCTTGAATAAAATAATAGCAATGTAGCTTCAGGTAACACAGGTACTTTGAAAAGTTTCCTCACTATGTACAGTTATAGAATGTCTTGTTCCCTCGTGATATTTTCACTCTGAAATGGGAAGCTGACTAGGAGGATCATGCAACTGTTTGTCCTCCTCTTCTTTGCTGTGCTCTGTGTTCACCCTCTTAACTCCCCAAGCCTCTCCTTTTCTGGCCCTAGGTGTGATTTTACCAACAGAACTTTTCTGCCTCTTACCTTTTCATAAGAATACCCTAAATTAAAAAAAAAAAGTCACAGAGAATGTATTGGTAAAATGGTCCACAAGGAAGCATTGACCTGAAGGGATTAATTATTAGGGGAATACTGTAGAAATTAAATTCAGGTCTTAAAGGATGTCGATATTGGTCTCTCTTTAGACTGCATTTTCTGTTAATATATCCTCCCAAGATTCACTCTGTTTCTTTGTTATGTTCACATACTTTACATCATTTTCCCCATTTCCTCCTTTTTTGAAATCTTATTTTCTGAGATTATTTTGTCCTTGTAGAATTTTAAAAGTTCTTAAAATTACTATTTTTTCAGCTTTATTGTGGTATAATTAACCCATTAAAATTGTATACATTTGAGATGTACAATGTGATGTTTTAATATATGTAAGATAGACATTTCTGATGAAAACTCAAATAATGTAATCTTTTTACTTTCAAGAATATTTCTAGATTTAACCATTTCTCCCATTTTTTGTTTCATTGAGCATTATCAGGAAATTAAGTCTGAATTTCAAACTAAATTTCTTTACTTTTTTTCCTTCCAATATTATGACCTGCTACTCCTTGTGAAAGAATATTTACTTATACAATTTTAAAAATACACAAACTCTACAAATTGACAGCAAATGTCAACCGTTTACATGAACACCATATCAAATATGACTAGTGACTGTGATGAAATTCATCAGTGCATTTATCTAACTAAAGCAACATTCTCTCTTCAATAACAATCTAAGTGACATTTTGTGGAAGAGGGTAGCTACCTTCCATGACCACATCTTTGAAAACTATATCAATTTTTTAGCTGCACTGATAGTAAATTCTAACTCCATTAAATTATACTCTCCCTCTCTTTTTAGATTTACTTTGTGCAAAAGAAAGATAATGTACATTTTCTTGATATAGTTTATCTATTTCAGGGACCTAATTTAACATTGCATGAAAAGCATCCTAAAATGTAAGGGAAATTATGAAGCATCAAATTAAAAACAATTAAATTTTTTAAATTTATTTATTTTTGGTTAAAAAGTCACTGATTTCATTTTAGTAGATTGAGTAGCATAAACAGGGGCCTTTTTAATTAAGCAGACAATACCTGTTTTGTGAAATATAAAAAGAAAATGCATCATTTGTGATTGACTATTGAATATTAGTAGTCTTCTCTAATAAATTACATTTATCTGCTAAAAGCATGGCACAGTTTTTATAACACTTGGTTAGTACTATGATTTAGAACTTTGTTTTTGGTCTTAAATCTTAGTGGAGGCAACCAAGAAATTTTGTCTGCTGTAGATCATACTGTAAAGATTTGGATATAAAGTATGCAGTAGTATATGTTCATAAAATAAAGTTAAATCTTATAAAATATAAGGCAGAAAAAAGTACAGCATTTTTAACAGTAATTTGGAAGAAAAATTAAATAAACACATAATTTAGCTTAATATCCTGTTTAAAGCAATACCACTATTTTTATTATTTAATACAAACGAAAATATAATGGACTCTTCTCATGATATATCTATTCAAATTTCAACTTAAAACTTATGTTTAAAATATAACTGTTAAACAGTATTGTTTTAGGCATAGTAAAACCTGCGTTCACTGTTTCTGTACTGGTAAATAAATTGCCTTATTTCTCATTTTCTCCTACTTTGACTTTGTAGTCATGCCCTCATTACCATATTCAATTAATTAGTGCACAAAGGTAATATTCTAGTGCTTAGAACACATGGAGTTGCATTATTAACTCCAAATAAATAGGGCAGGTTCCTAATGCAGGCTGAGCAATCAGAGAACCCCTTTGTGAAAATACCAACACTAAAAACGTTTTGCTTGACCAAAGACCTCCTATAAGAACAAAGAAACAGACAAAGGGGAAAAAAATAGAGATCAAACAGTGTATCAAAATTAACAGTACAAAAAATATTGCATTCATTTTTGTCTTACTTTCACCTGAGTGGGATTAGAACAACAAAAAAAGTTTTTCTTTAAAAACTTGCCATCTCACATTCTGAGAGAAACCTCGATAATTATTTTGGCTTTGTAATATTTATATTTATCAGATTTGTACACCAGCTGCCAAAAAGCATTCCAATCCATGGAATTTTCTGTATGTTCAAAAATTTCTTAATTCCTTGCTGAGTTAATGCACTGGAGGTTTTCAAAGAGTGTTTTTCATAGCTTTGTTGAAAAAAAATGGCAAATATAAATGTGACTTATGACTTGAGAATCTTATATTCTGTTCTGCCTTGGCAATAGAGTCCTTTTAGCATGCAACTTGGAAATAAAGCCCTGCTCAAAGACAAGTTTTAAAGCATTCCCTTATGTTAGATTTTTAAATATAGCAAAATTCCATTACCTGTAACAGAGTACACATAATCCCCGTAACATCTACAGCAGTAGTGTGATCACCCACAGCCTGTTTCATTCATGCTGATTTTCCCCCTTTTCCTCTTGTGGCCAACTATTCAACAGTTTTCCTACATGACTTGAATGAACCTCTCAATCTTGAATAAAATAATAGCAATGTAGCTTCAGGTAACACAGGTACTTTGAAAAGTTTCCTCACTATGTACAGTTATAGAATGTCTTGTTCCCTCGTGATATTTTCACTCTGAAATGGGAAGCTGACTAGGAGGATCATGCAACTGTTTGTCCTCCTCTTCTTTGCTGTGCTCTGTGTTCACCCTCTTAACTCCCCAAGCCTCTCCTTTTCTGGCCCTAGGTGTGATTTTACCAACAGAACTTTTCTGCCTCTTACCTTTTCATAAGAATACCCTAAATTAAAAAAAAAAAGTCACAGAGAATGTATTGGTAAAATGGTCCACAAGGAAGCATTGACCTGAAGGGATTGATTATTAGGGGAATACTGTAGAAATTAAATTCAGGTCTTAAAGGATGTCGATATTGGTCTCTCTTTAGACTGCATTTTCTGTTAATATATCCTCCCAAGATTCACTCTGTTTCTTTGTTATGTTCACATACTTTACATCATTTTCCCCATTTCCTCCTTTTTTGAAATCTTATTTTCTGAGATTATTTTGTCCTTGTAGAATTTTAAAAGTTCTTAAAATTACTATTTTTTCAGCTTTATTGTGGTATAATTAACCCATTAAAATTGTATACATTTGAGATGTACAATGTGATGTTTTAATATATGTAAGCATTGTGAAATGATTGACACAACCAAAGTAATTAGCATATTAATAACCTCATATAGTTATCATTTGCATGTGTGTGTGGTAAGAACACGACATCTATTCTCTTAGCAAATTTCAACTATACATTATGTCATTAACTACAGCCACCATGTTGTCCATTAGATTTTCAAAATTTATTCTTTCTACAATTAAAAGTGTGTACCCTTTGACCAATATCTCTTCCACCACTCAAGCCCCTGGTCACCACCATTTTACTGTTTGTTACTATAAATTTGACTTTTTCTGTTTTTCCACATGTAAGTGATTCCACATGTAAGTGAGATCATGTAAGTGAGATCCACATGTAAGAAGATTCCACATGTAAGTGAGATCATGCAGTACTTTTTAAAAAATGTTTGGCCTATTTTACTTAGCACAATCTCCTTCAAATATGTTCATGTTTTTATGAATGGCAGGATTTCCTTTTTAAGAGCTGAATAATATTCCTTTGTGTAAGTAGAAAGATAGATAGATAATAGATAATAGATTGATGATAGATAGATAGATAGATAGATAGATAGATAGATAGATAGATAGATAGATATAAATAGAGCTTGAGCTAGAACTATATCACATTTACTTTATCCATTCATCTGCTGTAAGACACGTTGTTTCCATATCTTGGTCATTGTCAACAATGCTGCAATGAACATGGGAGTACTAACATCTGTTCAACATAGTGATTTTATTTTTTGTGATATATACCCAGAAGTATCTTGACTAACTTTTTGTTAGTCGTCAGAATGATTTTTAATGTTTGTCTACTTAAATTAAATTCCAATTAATGAATTATTTTACTTGGCTCACGTCTTAAAAAACTCGCTCTACTAGGAGATTAATTCTCTTAACTGGACTAATTTTTGAGTATGTTCCTGCTCATCACATAGCAAACCATCTGCCCTAAAACAATTAATTGAATTTTAATTAATTATAGTATGTATCTAGCCCTTTATGTGAAAAGTCAACATCACTTATATTTTGACCCATATATAAAAATTTAGAAATTACGTCTCATTAAAAACATATTGACCCTGGTTCTATAGCTAAAATACACATACTTCTGTTAATGTAGAAGCATATTTGGGTTTTTAAAATAAAATTCTGAAAATGATCTAGCAGAATGTGGTGGCTTATGCCTGTAATCCTAGCATATTGAGAGGTCAAGGTAGAAGGACTGCTTGAGCCAAGAAGTTTGAGATCAACCTTTACAACACAGTAAGACCACCATCTCTATAAAAAAATACAAAGTAAAAATATTATCTGGGTGTGGTGGCACATACCTGTAGTCCCAGCTACTTGGGAGGCTGAAGTGGGAGGATCACTTGAGCCGTGATCACATGATCGCATTTGAGCCTGGTTGAGAAAGATGTCTCAAAAATAATAAATAAATAAATAAATAAATAAATATAACCCAATGACAATTTTAATTTATTAGAAATGTATTACTATTTCTGATGAACAGCCCCATGTTTTATTAGATTAAAGACTTTCAAAAATACATTGATATTCAGTTGATTTTCATTGACCTTGGCATTTTTCTAATGTTAATGAACTAGGCCTGACTATTTTTATAATCAAATTCCCTTAATGCATATTGGCAGGTTTTGTCTTACAGATTATATTGTAACAGAATGTTCATGCCTATTAGTTTTATGAAAGCTAATACAGAATAATTAAGCATGTTTAGTAATGCATAACAAAACGCAAATTTCTCTAGAGAATATTTTGTAATGTTTATTCAATTTTCCATTTTTTTTTTTCTGGAAATACACCATTGTCTCACTTAGATGAAGGGGAGAATCTTTGGTGGCACAATATTTAGAGTGAATCAATATGGATGAAAATAAAAACAGTACTGATACAGAAGAATATTGTAACATCTCTGAGAATTTTGCCTAAAATTTCTGTGAATACTTCAAAACAAAATAAAACAAAACAAAACGAAACAAAAAACAGAATGAGAGGCTGTAAAATGTGATTCAGATTCACATTTTGGTATGATTCATTATTCAATTACTATAAAAGTTCAGTACTCTTACAACATGTTGTACAAAACTACAACTTTACAGGGAAACAGTATATGGCATTAAAAATGTTTCCCTATATTCAAATTAGAGAAAAATAAAGCAGATGATGAGTAGTCGTATTCCTTGATTAGGAGTGATAACCTGTCTAGACAATTCAGAACCAGTATCGCTGTGCGTTTTAAATACACATTCAAATGTCAACAAGTGGCAATGCATATTTTAATTATTCAGTCCTTAGCAGCTCAAAGGCATATATAAATTCTGGCATGTAAGTATAAGAATGAGACCGTATGTAGCAACAATATGTACTTCCAAGTTTTTACTCCCATAGGAGTAAGAGAAATAAGTTGGAAGGGTAAAAAGTTTCATTGCTTTTCTTTCATTTAAAATATTTTGAGAAAAACTCAAAGAAATTTGTTATGAATTTCCTTTTTTTAAAATAAATTTCCTTTTTTCCTTTCAGAATATCATCTTGTAAAAGGGACATTGTATTGTCCTCCAGAACACATCGTGGTTAAGAAATGTTGTTTCTCTCCTGTGCTCCCTCAGGCTGAGCGATCTGTTTCTCTCTCTCCTTCAGCGGCCTGGGTAAACAGGGCTTTCTGGCAGCTGCATCCAGCGGAAGCAAATTCATAACTGCTCTTGATTGCACAGTAACATTGTTTTTGCTCCATTCATGATTGCATTAGTTCTTCTGTGTTCTTTTTCCCACTATGAGGGAGAAGGGGTCCATTAGGACACACCTCACATGTAATCATTTGAAAAAGTATCCACATGTTCCCCAAGAGTCCCATTCCATTGACAAATGTAGTAGGTTTTACATTAGAAAGTTTCCCACAGTTATAAAAAACTTCAATCCCATCATCTTTGCTGGAGAACACACACAGGCAGCAATTCAGACAAGCATCTTCTTTAATGATAGGATTATCTGGTTAAAAGTTTTAATATGTACTTGGTCTTTCTTTTACTTATTTCCTTACTCGTGTATATTATCTTTCAATTCAGTTTAATCCCATTTCAATCTCCTTTTTATTGAAAAAAATGATATAAAGTTTCTTTTTCTGACAAATTTTGGTATTCCTTTATCTTATTGACAAGTCTAATATGAGATGTTTCAATAAAATTGTTAGTGAAACCACTGGGAAAAGAAAACAAATATCTTCAAATCCACATAACATTTATAGGAAAATACAAAATCACGTGTCAGTCTTCCAGATAGGTTAACCAAAAAATGTCTGTCTGAAAAATCCATTATTATTATTTTTTCTTATATTAAGCAATGTCATAAGTGCTGCTTTAAGCAGGGCCAGCCTTAGGGGAAAAAATGTGAAAAAGGTGAAGGTTAGAACTGGAGTTCCATAAATGTCAATACCATCTTCTTTCTAATTCCTGTTGACACTCCACTTTTCTGGTGTCTTTTCGTTCTTCTCTCCTCTCCATGGTAACAGGTATTTTGACTTGACTGAAGTTCTGTGTGTGGCACTGGTTTTGCTTGGCAGGTGTCTTGATTTCCACTCCTGGGTTTTCTATACTATGATAATGAAAGACCATTCAGGAGCCTGTGTTAATGAGTAAGGCCCTATCCCAACCCACCATTCCCAACTATCTCTGCCCTGCTTCTCACTCTTCTCTCTCTTCCTCTCTCATCAGGTTCTAATATTCTAAAAATGCTATTGCAATCTGTTATTGTTGTTTATAATATAGCTCTTCTCACATAGAATATAAACTCTAAGATGGAATATCAGAAGCCACCATTCTCAAGGACATGAGGAAGGGCTTCGGATGCAGACAGGCCTTCGTTTAAATGTTGGGTTATTTTTCAGAAGTACAAAAATTTGGTATGATATTTATTCTTTTAACATATGGCGTCCAATCTATAAAATGATCGACACACATAATGTCTAACATTTTTGTTGTTGTTGTTGTTTACACTAGGTACTTGTTAGGTGTCTGTTCAATTTAACAGTGATTTTTTTTTTTTCAGTACAATTCCCTGGTGATCCTCAATTCTCTATGAACCAAATATGGTAAATGGGATTCTTGTTCAAGATTTCAGCCTCTTCATAAGATAACTATGGAAACAACAGCGTGAACATACCTAGGCCCAAATTGTTAAACATTATTTGCTCATCACTCTGATAAACATTTTGCAGTTGTGTAATGAAATAATGGCCAAAATCTTATTGTGAGTTTATGTGGAAACGTTTTCTCAAAGATTACACAGTCATGCAGGTAACAGGCAGAAGCAGAATTCAAATCTACTTCATGTCTAATCTATATCTACTGAAATACTAAATTTAGTCACATTGCTTTTATTCTGTAAATATCATATGATGTTTTGAAAAGTTAAATAAAATTATTTGTTAGGATGTTCAACAAAACACTGAAAATATTTTATACTTTTAATTAAAAAAGAAGTGTAAAATATACAGTGAGAAATAACTTGCTTATTGAGAGCTCATACTAAAACTCACATTTTCCCCCATTAAATTACAAGCTGCTTCTTTCTATCTTTAATTTAGGAAGGAATTCTGGCAAAAATGGCCAAGCTGTTCTAACAGACTTGACACCATTATGACAAACAAAGCACAGCATGCCCAGAGGCATTAGGGAGCAAGACTTCCCAAAGATCATGTGTACTTTGACCATCTGTGCATTTAAAATTTTTGAGAACATTAAATCTCACAGAATTGAATATTTTGCACAGATTTTTGCATTCTTACATGCCTTTCTTAGTTTTGAATACAATTTTATGAAACTTATATTTAAAATGTTTCAGTAAATTATAATTCAGGATAAAGGATCTTATTTCCCCTCTATTTTTTTTCTATCAATTAATATGTTTTCCTGAAAAACTAGAAAGTTAAATATACATTAAACTCGCATTTAAGAAATCTAAGTTTCAAATATATTCTGGATACCAATATAATAATAATGCTCAAAATAATTTGCAATTAGAAATTAAATGATGGAGAGGTATTTTGACTTCAACAATGGTAACACAATAGTCTAAAGGAATAGCAGCAATTATGTAGAATTGAAAATAATTGGAGAGCCTCAAATTTTTTTCATATTAAATATTTGCTTCTACAAGGTATTATGGCAAATAATATATAGAACCTAATAGCAATGAACATGAATTGTTTTTAGTGACTGGTTTAAATTAATTGTATCTTTTAATCTTTAAAACAGGCTTTTTGGTTCTATATTCAGCTTTTTTATTTAGGAAAATACATTTTTAAATAGTTGTACTGAAATTGATATTCAGAATGATTAATTTGTTCATGGCTATATTGTGAAATCACACCTCAAGTCTGAATTCAAATACTTGAACTCAACATTCGTGTCCTCACCCAAATCTCATGTCAAACTATAATCCCCAATGTTGGAGGAAGGACCTGGTGGGAGGTGATTAGATCATGGGGGCAAATTTTACCCTTGCTGTTCTCATGAATATGAGTGAGTTCTCATGAGACCTCATTGCTTGAAATTGTGTAACACCTCCCCCTTCCCTCTCTTCCTCCTGCTCCAGCCATGTAAGATATGCCCGTTTCCCTTTCTGCCATGATTGAAATTTTCCTGAGGCCTCCCCAGCCATGCTTCCTGCACAGCCTGTGGAACTGTGAGCTAATTAAACTTACTTTCTTTATAAATTACTCAGTTTCAGGTGTTTCTTTATAGCAGTGCGAGAACAGACGAATACACTCATGGTCTTCACCACTCTGCTCTACTGATTCAATACAATTCTCTGAGTTTCCTAACATCCTTATTCCTAGAAATTGTAGACTCTCCTGGTGTTTGGAAGTAAATATAAATTTCTAAGTTGTATAAGAAAGATTAAACTAGTAAGAACACTTGAAAGGATGGAAAATAGGAATAAATTTAATGTTTAGTTAAGTTAAACCAAGATAAGCCTATTTTGTACAGAATTTTGGCAGGGGAAGTTTATGAGAATTAAATATATGTATATGTTTATTTAGGTCCAGCCTGTTGATATGTCTATTTAAAATGGGTATTTCAACAATTTTTAGCCCAAGTTCTTATGAACGTGAATTAAAAATTTGTAGGGAATAGCTAATCTTTATATGCACTTGTGCATAGACCTAAGCATATTTATCTCCGAGATACTTTTTATTGTACACATACTCAATAATTGAGAGATTCTGTTATAAAATTACAGTTCTCCCCAATAAACTGGTGGTAGTTTTTATTATGGAACAGATAAAAGAATGGTATCTGTCCATCCTTAAGGGATTCTCCAAGTTCTGAACCAGTAAGCATTGTTCATTTCCAGGAAAATAAAAACAAAACAAAAACAGAAACAAAGGTTTTGAAACCCTATATGTTTAGTAGGATTTGCCAGAGATCCATTTCTATGATACGTAGATAGTACTAAAAATATGGCACATATTTTGAAAAGATTATTAATACATAAAAACTCTGGAATGATATAAAACTATAATTCATTCACCAATACATATGCATTACCCATCCTCTTTTTCCTAGGCATGTGCTTGGTTTGAGAATTTAATAATGAAAGAGTAGACGATATCCATGCCATAACCTTACCTATATTTTATACAGTTTTCATTCTAAGGGCAGCACATTTCAGATAATAAATTTGTTCCTTTTTTGAATTATTAACTTCTTATAGAGTCAATGGGATATAAG
>NW_012098321.1:2208784-2209420 GCF_000951045.1 Mandrillus leucophaeus
GTTAATTTTTGTATTTTTAGTAGAGACGGGGTTTCACTGTGTTAGCCAGGATGGTCTTGATCTCCTTACCTTGTGATCTGCCCACCTCGGCCTCCCAAGAGTGCTGGGATTACAGGTTTGAGCCACCGCGCCTGGCCTAAATATATATTTTTAACTAAATATTTACAATTATGTTTATAATCTACGTAATATTTATTGTTGGACCTCATATCAGGGGAAGGCAGTGCATGCATGATGAAAAAGACCTGGCAATTTTTTTTTCCTATGGAGCTCAAGGAAATCAAGGAAGACTTTTGAACCACAAAATGTAAAAAATAGTAATAGTAACAGATAAAATAATTTAGTAAGAAGTAGAAGAGGAAAAACATTATTTGAAGAAATACAGGAGGAACCACTGCCATTAGTCATGACTACCGGCTGATTTATACTAGTCGTTATGATTTGCAGTTATCTACCAACATTTAATTGTCTGGTTCCTCTATGTGTTTGGTTCCAAGATTGTGTATAGGTGGTATAACTACAATCAATCAAAAAAAAAAAAAGACTTAGACAAAGGCAGTATTTGTAAAAATATACAGAGTTTGGTATTTATTACCCTTGTGAATTTTGGGAACCACTTATATTCTCTTAAAATAA
>NW_012098321.1:2210005-2212034 GCF_000951045.1 Mandrillus leucophaeus
TTTGAGATTACTTCTAACACAAACAACTCTCAGCACATAGTAAACCTAATCAGAAAAGAAACCCTTGCTATGGTTTCATAATCTATATTGAAACACTCGGGCTCACTTTCTTGGCTATATAATCCTCTTTCACCTGCATATAAAGAATATACCCTTCACAGAAGTATGAGGATTAGTAACAAAAAGGCATTAATGGTACTTCTATATGCTTCCTTGTTCCCAAAGAGTTCAATATGAGATATTTTTTGTTATTACTTAGAAACTTTCCAAAAGGCATATAGGTAACAGCAATCTTAGAGATAAGAAAACTAATTTAAAGGGATTAACACTTTACCAATATGAAGTCAAATATTTGTTTGAAAAGTGAAAAACCAAAATGTTCAGTTGGTTGTTTTGCTGGGTCATCAGTAACATGTAGTGGACAAGCAAGTCTTCAATACTGCTACGGAGAAAAGAGCTTTTCTTAATGAACTATTTTAAATCATATACTCTAGATGAACAACAGATCACATAAAACATTGAAAATGGCAGAACTCTGAGATCATCAGCTTCTTGGAATAAAAAAAAAAAAAAAAGATCACCAAGGAAATTCAATGTCTGCTTGGATATAATTAATTGTGATTTTAATAACCCCATACCTGCTGAGATATTAATATTCATATAGTCTAATGAAAATTTCATTCTTCATATATTCTTTCAAACCTGTTAAAAGTTAATTTAGTATGATAATTTTTTTTCAGAAATACTATTAATTCATTGCTGATATTCTTACACACACACACAGATTACTGTTTTTAGGAAAGTCATTCTACATCGTCTTTTCCCATAATTTAGCTTTTTCATTAAGATTCTAAAATACGTCTCTCAAGAACCTCTGGTTTACTTTATCAGGTTAGCACAGAATCACAGAAATTTAAGACTAGAAGAGAAAATAATGATTATCTGATTCCACAACCCTTCTGTCTTCTCTATTTAACTGCAGAATGGTTTTCCACACTACATTTGAATGTATCTCTGAGTAAACAAATTGCTTATATATACAATTGTGTTAGATATATATTTTTGATGTTGAGTTGAAATTTGTTTTCATATCTTCCATTTACTGTTTCTGTATCTTACCCTTGTTAGTAAAGAAAACAAGTGTAATCATTTTGTTTGCCATCCTTCGATATTTGAATATTGCTGTAATGTTTTTTTCTTCCCCAAATCTTATTTTTGGAACATTTTTATTAATACAGTAAAAATTTAAATGGTATAACCACCTTTGTTTCTGGTTAAATGTACCTGAATTTCTTACATTCGATTCAAAGATGAACTGCCAAAACTTAATTTCGGAAATCAGGTTTAGAGCATCTTAAGAAGGCAGAATTCTCCCACTCTTGATATAACTGCTAATTTAGATAAAAATAGCTTATTTAGTGGTCGTATTTCACATATTATGAAATTTTTGATTTATTAAAGTTTGATGCATTCTTTCCAAATAGCTGATGTAATTGTGCGACTGGCTTGTCTCACTCTCCAAGTAGTAAACACTTGATTTCTCTTTGTGAAGTACAATTTGTTATATTTTGACCATTATTCCTGATTAATAATAATTAGTACTGATACAAGTATTTTTCCCTTATTAAATAAAATAATTTAAAAATGTGTAAATGTGCTTCATATGTTTCTAACGGTAAAATGTTGAATATGGCAGAGTCAAGAATAAGTTTATTTTTAAAAGTCCCTCTCCGTGGGAAGGATTAAAACTATAAGCCATCATATTTCCCCTATTCAGAAGGGTAGTGGGTTTTTTCTTCATTTCTTTCTAAAGTCAGTGCCTTGATTTTTTAATCCACCAGAACTTGGATCTAACTTATCCTTCGATATTTCATCCCAAGGACGGCCTAATCATTTACTATAATCCTTGATCTTTCTCACACACCTGCCTTATCAATATGTAGTTTTTATTCTCTTTAGCTATATTACCGTGGCTTTAAAGGGCTTAGAAATGGAAATACTGCAACACATTTTTAATGATTATATTTCA
>NW_012098321.1:2212084-2214586 GCF_000951045.1 Mandrillus leucophaeus
TCTAATGAAAATTTCATTCTTCATATATTCTTTCAAACCTGTTAAAAGTTAATTTAGTATGATAATTTTTTTTCAGAAATACTATTAATTCATTGTCGATATTCTTACACACACACAGAGATTACTGTTTTTAGGAAAGTCATTCTACATCGTCTTTTCCCATAATTTAGCTTTTTCATTAAGATTCTCAAATACGTCTCTCAAGAACCTCTGGTTTACTTTACCAGGTTAGCACAGAATCACAGAAATTTAAGACTAGAAGAGAAAATAATGATTATCTGATCCCACAACCCTTCTGTCTTCTCTATTTAACTGCAGAATGGTTTTCCACACTACATTTGAATGTATCTCTGAGTAAACAAATTGCTTATATGTACAATTGTGTTAGATATATATTTTTGATGTTGAGTTGAAATCTGTTTTCATATCTTCCATTTACTGTTTCTGTATCTTACCCTTGTTAGTAAAGAAAACAAGTGTAATCATTTTGTTTGCCATCCTTCGATATTTGAATATTGCTGTAATGTTTTTTTCTTCCCCAAATCTTATTTTTGGTACATTTTTATTAATACAGTAAAAATTTAAATGGTATAACCACCTTTGTTTCTGGTTAAATGTACCTGAATTTCTTACATTCGATTCAAAGATGAACTGCCAAAACTTAATTTCGGAAATCAGGTTTAGAGCATCTTAAGAAGGCAGAATTCTCCCACTCTTGATATAACTGCTAATTTAGATAAAAATAGCTTATTTAGTGGTCATATTTCACATATTATAAAATATTTGATTTATTAAAGTTTGATGCATTCTTTCCAAATAGCTGATGTAATTGTGCGACTGGCTTGTCTCACTCTCCAAGTAGTAAACACTTGATTTCTCTTTGTGAAGTACAATTTGTTATATTTTGACCATTATTCCTGATTAATAATAATTAGTACTGATACAAGTATTTTTCCCTTATTAAATAAAATAATTTAAAAATGTGTAAATGTGCTTCATATGTTTCTAACGGTAAAATGTTGAATATGGCAGAGTCAAGAATAAGTTTATTTTTAAAAGTCCCTCTCCGTGGGAAGGATTAAAACTATAAGCCATCATATTTCCCCTATTCAGAAGGGTAGTGGGTTTTTTCTTCATTTCTTTCTAAAGTCAGTGCCTTGATTTTTTAATCCACCAGAACTTGGATCTAACTTATCCTTCGATATTTCATCCCAAGGACGGCCTAATCATTTACTATAATCCTTGATCTTTCTCACACACCTGCCTTATCAATATGTAGTTTTTATTCTCTTTAGCTATATTACCGTGGCTTTAAAGGGCTTAGAAATGGAAATACTGCAACACATTTTTAATGATTATATTTCACTTTTTTCTCACTTTCTTATCTGTCATTTCATAATTTTTACAATTATAAATTTTGCTAATAGTATCTTTGTGATTATATTTTCTTCTTTTTCATTCTATTTTACAGTACCTCATGTTTTCCAGTTCAGATGGATGTGTCTCAAGCTTCTTCATATTCTTTTGAGTAGAGATAACACATTAATTATGTGAACTCATAACTTCTTATTTCTGTTTTAAAGTCGAGAATTACAAACTGCTTTAGGCCCAAACTGACCCTCATATCTTTTAGGTAGAGTAGGAAAATGAAATAACTAGCTAACATTTTTGTAATTCCCTTTATAGCTTTCTGATTTTTATAAATGCCTCAGAAACCACACTAGGTTTAAGTTGCCTTACTTCTGAAAAGATGCTGCTTATGTACCTATAATATTTCTCATGTTCTTAGGAATTATCTTTAATGTAAGATGTGGCACAATCATTTTTATTAGTAAATTATTACCTCTCATACCAATTTACTCAAGCCTCCAATAGCAAACAGCAAATGTATAGGAAATCCTTTCAAGCACTGAAGAGGATTATTTGCCTCTTCCAATTTCTCTGCCTTCTTTCCAGGGAGAGTCTCAAACACTTGTCCCCTATTTGAAGTACAGAATATTTATGTTGTTGACATGTTGCCAAAATACATTTTTAAGATGATAACTACTTGCATGTGTGTTTACCATGTGCTGGCCCCTGTGCTAAGATTTTACATTGATGATCTAAGCTAAAATACAAATTAATGAATTGATTTTTATCTGTATCGCTATTTTTCAGTTGAAATTTGGAGATGCCAAGTAGCTGTCTGACGGACATAAATCTATCATGTTATATTATTAGATTTTTGACTCAACATTTCTTCTGCCAGAGCTCTAGCTTTTATTTACTATTTTGAGTGGCATACTTTCTAGAAGTTCACACTTTTTTCTGGTAATCAGGTGTTTTTATCTTTCTTATCTTCTAGTATAAATCTTTGCGTCAATATTTTTAAATGGGTAATTTTGCTTTTCTGTTTTTAGTGTGTTTTATTTCATATCATATTTCATTTTCAAAATTAAGGGCTTTAGGAAAAGTGCTTTTATTGTTATTAAACACAATATATTAGCATTTATGTAAATTACA
>NW_012098321.1:2214636-2224543 GCF_000951045.1 Mandrillus leucophaeus
TGAAGAGGATTATTTGCCTCTTCCAATTTCTCTGCCTTCTTTCCAGGGAGAGTCTCAAACACTTGTCCCCTATTTGAAGTACAGAATATTTATGTTGTTGACATGTTGCCAAAATACATTTTTAAGATGATAACTACTTGCATGTGTGTTTACCATGTGCTGGCCCCTGTGCTAAGATTTTACATTGATGATCTAAGCTAAAATACAAATTAATGAATTGATTTTTATCTGTATCGCTATTTTTCAGTTGAAATTTGGAGATGCCAAGTAGCTGTCTGACGGACATAAATCTATCATGTTATATTATTAGATTTTTGACTCAACATTTCTTCTGCCAGAGCTCTAGCTTTTATTTACTATTTTGAGTGGCATACTTTCTAGAAGTTCACACTTTTTTCTGGTAATCAGGTGTTTTTATCTTTCTTATCTTCTAGTATAAATCTTTGCGTCAATATTTTTAAATGGGTAATTTTGCTTTTCTGTTTTTAGTGTGTTTTATTTCATATCATATTTCATTTTCAAAATTAAGGGCTTTAGGAAAAGTGCTTTTATTGTTATTAAACACAATATATTAGCATTTATGTAAATTACAGGGAGTGGGGAGTGATCGTTCCAAAGACTCTGAACTCATCTCTTGGTACAACTACAATGCACATAGACATATTTTGGTTTTGTGGAGGATGCTAGAAAGGATAAAGGAACGTTATAATTTACCAAGTAGTTTCATGACTTGTGGAACATAAACATCAGGGTGGAAAGCAATGCCTGTGTCTTTTCCAGTCCACTCTGGCAATATTTACAGCCACATGTTCCAACAGATGCTGCATAATGTTAATAGTTTTCTTTAAAAGGAAATGCAAAGAAAAAAAATCATTATATCAAAAGGATACCTGCACTAATGTTTATCAGTCCTTTTCACAGTAGGAAATACATGAAATCAACGTGTGTCCATCAACAAATGATTGGAAAAAGAATATGTGGTATATACCACGGAATACTACTCAGCCAGAAAAAAATCATTTCCTTTTCAGCAACTTGGATGTACTGAAAACCATTATCTTAAGTGAAATAACTCAGAAATAGAAAGTCAAATACTCACGCGTGGAATCTAAAACACGCAGGTACGTGGACACAGAGTGTGAAATAATGGACACTGGAGACTCAGAAGAGTGACAGGGTAGGAGTGGGGTGAGGGATGAGAAATTACTTAATCGATACAATGTACACTATTTGGGTAATTGTTACACTTGGTCAGACTATACCACTTTGCAGTATATCCATGTATCAAAACTGTACTTGTATTCTCTAAATCTCTAAAAGTAAATTGCAAAAGAAAAAAACTGATAGGAGAGGAAGGAATATTGGAAAGTAATGAGTTCATTTATTGATTATGTACTAATCATGTATTTTTACATTTTTTACATATATTTTTACATGTTTACATTTTTATTAAAATGTTCACTATGTTAGCAGTGCATAAGGGAAAAAAAAAACATGCAGTGCTTCCATAGTATATTTTACTATTCTATTAAATACACTTCAGAAATGCTGTTTTAGAGAAAAGAACAGACTAATTCCTTCTATTCTAAAAATGACCCATCTTTAAATGAAAGAAAATACATTTGAAATGCAAAGACATCCTAGACTTACATAAAATAAAAATAAAAAGAAGTAAGAGTGAAAATTGAAGAGAGTAACACCATAATGGTCAAGTTTTTGGATTGGACTCTCATACTTAATAGAATAGAAATAGACAATTTCTGTGCTCTCAGAGAAGAAAACTAACTCATCCATATTAACCAAACCAATAGTTTATCTGAGTAAATGCCTGTGTACTATAAGCAATCTACATTAATAAAAATTATTCAGATGCAAAATAAAATCCTGACAAACAAAATACAACAGCACATCAAAAAGCTTCTCCACCATGATCAAGTTGGCTTCGTCCCTGTGATGCAAGGCTGATTCAACATACACAAATCAATAAATGTAATTCATCACATATACAGATCTAAAGACAAAAAACACGATTATCTCAATAGACACAAAAAAGTATTTTGATAAAATTCAACGACCCTTTATTTCAAAAACTCTTAATAAGCTAGGTATTGACAGAATATACCTTAAAATAATGAGAGCCATTTATGACAAACTCATGGCCAATATCATACTGAATAGGCAAAAGATAGAAGCATTCCCCTTGAAGACCAGCACTAGACAAGGGTGCCCTCTTTCACTATTCCTATTCAGCATAGTATTGGAATATCTGTCAAGAGAAAGAAATAAAGAGTATTCAAATAGAAAGAGAGGAAATAAAATTGTCTTTATTTGCAGATAACATGATCCTATATCTAGAAAACCCCATGGGCTCAGCCCTAAAACTTCTTAAGTTGATAAGCAACTTCAGCAAAGTCTCAGAATCCAAAATAAATGTGCAAAAATCACAAGCATCCCTATACACCAACAATAGTCAAGCAAAGAGCCAAATCATGAATAAACTCCCATTCACAATTGCTACAAAGAGAATAAAACACCTAGGAATTCATCTAACAAGGGAAGTGAAGCACCTCTTCAAGGAGAACTAAAAACGAATGCTCAAGAAAATCAGAAAGGAAACAAACAAATAGAAGAACATTCCATGCTCAAAGACAGGAAGAATCAACATTGTGAAAATGGCCATAGTGTTCAATGTAATTTATAGATTTAATGATATTCCCATTCAACTACCATTGGCATTCTTCACAAAATTAGAAGAAACTATTTTAAAATTCATATGGAACCAAAAAAGAGCTTCTATAGCCCAGACAATCCTAAGCAAAAAGGACAAAACTGGAGGCATCACCCTACCAGACTTCAAACACTACAAGGCTATGGTATCCAAATCAGCATGGTACTGTTACAAAAACCGAATAGAGCCATAGAACAGAATAGCGGACTCAGAAATAAGACTGCATTTCTACAACCATCTGATCTTCAACAAACCTCACAAAAACAGGCAATGGGGAAAGGATTTCCTGTTTAATAAACGATTCTGAGAGAACCGGCTAGCCCTATTCAGAAAACCAAAACTGGACCCCTTCCTTACATCTTATACAAAAATTAATTCAAGATAAATTAGAGATATATTGTAAAATCCAAAGCTATAAAACCCTAGAAGAAAATCTAGGCAACACCATTCAGGACACAGGCAGGGGTAAAGATTTCATAATGAAATCGGCAAAAGCAATTGCAACAAAGGCAAAAATGGACAAATAGAATCTAATTAAACAAAAGAGCTTCTGCACAACAGAAACTATCATCAGAGCAAATAGGCAAGCTACAGAGTGGGAGAAAAATTTTGCAATCTACCCATCTGACAAAGGTCTAATATCCAGAATCTGCAAGGAACTTAAACAAATTTACAAGAAAAAAAAAAATCAACCCCATTAAAAAGTGGACCAAGGACATGAACAAATACTTCCGAAAGAAGACATTCTTTCAGCCAACAAACATGAAAAAAAGCTCAACATCGCTAATCATTAGAGAAATACAAATCAAAACCACAATAAGATATCACTATCTCATACCAGTCAGAATGGCTATTATTAAAAAGGCAAGAAACAACAGATGCTGGCAAGGTTGTGGATAAATAGGAACACTTCTTCACTGTTGGTGGGAGTGGAAGTCAGTTCAACCATTGTGAAGGCAGTGTAGTGATCCCTCAAAGATATAGAACCAGAAATATCATTTGACCCAGCAATCCCGTTACTGGCGCATATACCCAGATAAATACAAATCATTCTATCACAAAGATATATGCATGCATATGTTCATTACAACACTATTCACAAGAGCAAAGACAGGGAATCAACCCAAATGTCCATCAATGATAGACTGGATAAAGAAAATGTGGTGCATAATCACCATGGAATGTTGTGCAGCCTTAAAAAGGAACAAGATCATTTCCTTTTTCGGGATATGCATGGAGCTGGAAGCCATTATCCTCAGCATCATCCACATGTTTTCACTTACAGGTGAGAGCTGAAAAATGGGAACATATGGACAGAGGGAAGGAAACAAAACACCCTAGGGCCCATGTAGGGGTGGGGTGGAGGGAAGCAGAGCATTAGAAAAAACAGAGAATGCATCCTGGGCTTAATATCTAGGTGATGGGATGATAGGTGTAGCAAACCATCATTGCACATGTTTACCTATGTAACAAACCTACACCCTAGAATTTAATATAAAAATCACAAAAATAAATAAAAGTCAGACAGAATAAATGAGAGCACCTGTGATAAGCAAAAGGGATATTAAACATGAGTATGGGTCTAAAATTGAAAGGGAATGTCACATACAACTAATCCATACAAATATCTCCTTACTCTCAATTTTGTCCAAGGTTATTCTCATTTGCCAAGTAAAATTGATACAGTGCTCACTTTACAATAGTGAGTGAAAATTAATGTGATTTAAGAGAGTGTAATTAAAATAATACTAAAATCTCCATTCCTATAAAATATCATTTATTCTGAATTTTCACAATATATTCAGACAAAAGCAAATCTATTTTTTAAATCTTAAATTTTATAATATTCAATATTCTCTTCTTACGCACTCCTTCCTTATTTGATGTCTATGAATCATCTAACATCATATTATAGCCTAACTATAATGCTTCTCATTCATATAAGTTTTCCTAGGAAAACATTTGTTAGAATTCTCTATCTGAAAAATTATGAATTTCTAATGAGATAACTTATTTTTAACAATGTTTTTATTAAGCCAAAGAAATGTCAACTTTGTCTGTTAAAATGTAAATAACTAATAAAAACTAAGAAGAAAACATATATAGTATCCTAAATATATGTAGTTTTCTAGCCAGCAGAAGTAAAAACGTACACAAAATGAAAAAAAAGTTTTATAACTAAAATTTTCTACTCTCTAGAAAGGTCTGTGGACTGTGCACAGTTAAATATGAAGACAAAATATTGAGTTATGGTAAGAAGGAAATGCATATCTATAAGTTTTTTTGTCCTTACCCTGATCCAGACTGAGCCTGCATGCAAGAAAGAAATAGAAATTCCATTCCAAATTGCCAAAGTCACTGTTTGGCAAACAGTTTCAATTAATGTAAAATGAGCCAATTAACGCACCCCACAAAGGACTAAGAACAAATACCAATATCAAACAAGGCTGCAGAAAGAAATCTTTGAAGTAGCTGTTTAGAACAGACTATTAACAACATGAAATTCAGCTGAAATGTAACCAACCAGATGCTAGTGCTTGAATACAGCAAATAAAATAGATTGCTTTGCTATTAGAAAGGTCACATAAATTTATCCTCTACGTCACTTAGAGCTAAGAGACTCACAGAACAAGAATCTTATTTTTTTGGATCCTTTCTAATTATTCTTATTTTCTGTCTTTCATTTAATTCTATTTCGTAACGTTTAGAGTGAATTTTGAGAAATAAAAAAAAAAAATTACTATCTATGTTCCATGTAACATATAGCCTTGACTCAACTGAAATAAGGGAAATAATGCAATAATAAATATTCAATGAAAAAAAAAGCTTCTGCAGGAATAAGAATTAAGTGTGTTTTTCTTCCATTGTTCAAATACTTTCTATTAGGTATCTGAAGCCTCTCCAATGGACACATCTGTTTTGGAAGTGAATACTTGAGCACAAAGGATTTTAGGCCAGTGAAATTATTCTGAATGACACAATAATGGTAGACAAATGGTGCTATATATTTGCCAAAACCCATATAAAATGCAATGCAGAGTGAACCTTAATTTATATAAATTATGGACTGTAAGTAATAATAATTTATCAATATTAACTCAGTAATACATTAAGAAAATAATTAATAATTTTTTAAATATTTTAAAAAATAAAGGACAACTGAGAAAAGCAGTAAGAATGTATATGGAAATTCTGTACTTTCTGAAAATTTAAAACTGTTCCAAAAAGTCTATTAATTTAAAAAAATGAATACTTGCTAATTGACAAACATCTTGATGTAACCAATAGAATCAGACTCAGTATAGACTCTGGAAAATGTGGCTTTAATAAATTTTGCACAGCTCAGAACTTTATGAAAGTAAGTAGTTCAAGTAAAAAATAGTCCAGATTTTTTCTGAGAAATATTGTGTTTTATTAGGTACTCTAGAGTTTATTTCCTTCACATTTTTTTCCAACATATCATTTCAAGGCAATGTTGCTTTTTTTCTCATGTATAAGATATAAACATAACCCTTGCTGTAGATTGAATTGTATCCCCTCACAATTCATGTATTAAACTGCTAACCTCTAATATAATGGCACTTGGAGATGGGCCTTTGGGAAGTATTAGGTTTAGATAAGGTCATGAAGGTTGGACTCTCATTGATGGGATTATTATCTTTATAAGAGACACAAGATGACTGGCTCAATCTCTTCACAAATATGACACTATACCAAGAAGGCAACCATATGCAAGTCAGTTAGAGAGCTCTCACCCAAACTGACTATGCTGGAAACCTGTTCTTGAACTTCAACCTCCAGAACTGTAAGAAAATGAATTTTTGTCGTTTAAACTACCCAGCCTATAGTATTTTGTTATAGTAACACAAGACGACTAATGCAAACTTTCATTTATTTTAGAATATGTCAGGAAGTAGTGGAAAGACTACTGAGCTAGAATTCAACATTTTGGGCCACATAGAATAATTCTTGCAATAAACCAACTATGGAACATGATCAGTTATTGTGTCTTTTTAAATAAGAATATTCCCTTGTTTAAAATGAGAAGGTTAGGTTGACTAAGCCATCTCTAGTTTTTCCCATTCAAGTTAAGGTTGCCAGATAAAACATAAGACACTAGTTAAGTTTGAATTTCATATTAAAAAAAAAAAAAAACTAAGGAGTTTTGCTGTAAGTATGTCCCATGCACTATGCAGGACATGTTTCTATTAAAAATCGATCTGTTATTGTCCAGAAAATTCAAACTGGAATGTTGTCTTAATGTTTCCACTGGTTTTGTTTCGTTTTCCAGCAACCTTAAGTCAAGCATAGTAGTTGTAGATTAGTGGTTTTCAAAGTTTAACATGTAAAAATATTACCCAGACGACTGGAGAAGATGCTAATTTCTGGGTACCACTCTAAGTGTTTCTGATTCACTGAGTCTGGGAAAGGCCCACTTCAAGTTCCCATGCAGTGCTGATGCGGAGAGAACCTGGAAGAGATTGGACCCATGAGCATCAATATCCCTTTAAATTTTTTAAATGCTGTCACTCCATTAATCTGTATTTTGCCACCTGTGGATAACATTTTGTTTAGTATATTTATTAAAAAAATCATTTAAAAATTATAACTCTTTATATCTAAATAAATATTCTCAAAATGTTTCACAATGACATAGTATGTTCAAATATATTTAAATTAATTACATGATTGTTGCTTTAAAAAAGTATAATTAGTATTCTGTACATGCTCTAGCCAATAGTTTCTCCAAATTAGGATGCATATAATATATTAAATATGCTTTCTAAATATACTCTGTGTTATCTGTAACCTTGACACAATCTTACTTTTTCTCCTTTCCTTTGAGTCCAAACTCTCTAATGAACGTTGGAATTATATATCTTCTGCAGTTCAAATAAATCCTGACGAAACAAATAGCTTTGGTGATAAAATAGCCTTAAGCTATTTTGCCGTTTCAGTAGATTTGTATGTGGGAAATACTCTGTCTCTATTGAAAAGTTTCTGCATTCTTTCTGTTTCTCATCAAGTGTATAAATCACTTATCCTAACCCTTTACTTAACAGCTTTATCTAGGATCTCCTTGTCATGAACATGCCTGTGAGAAAAGTACCTTATGTGCTGTGGATCCCTGTCAATTTCTAGCTTATGATCTTTTGTCCCTGTGGAAACATGTGAGGCACATAAATCAGTTCTGAATTTCTTTATCCAAAAGAGTACACTAATATGTTTATGTTACTTTTCAACCAAAATTACTATATGTATATTCAAAATTTCCCACTCCCAGCACAGATCATAAATGTAGGACATAACTAAATGTTTAATTATTAGGAATTACAGTCTCAAACTTAATTGCAACAACTGTCTTTACGGACTTATAATTCTCACAACACAATTAAAGAGGAAAATAGGTAAACATAATGATAAAACACTAAAATTGCCAGAAATTATGAGTTACTCTAATATTTCATTAAATAATTTTAGGGCACTGAAGTTTGTCTAAAGCCAATGTATAAAAACATTACCCTATATAATATATGTAAAATAATTGGTCAAATATATTGATTTCTGTGCAGGCACCAACATAATCTGTTTACAAAATTTCATATAATTCTCAACAAAACCCTACAAGAAGGTACTAATGTTGACCTCATTTTCTAGAATACTAAAGGACCACTTAGGAAAACAAATTAAACCTTCAAGGCCATATGTTTGGAAAGAGGCACATATAATCTCAGAATTGAGATCCTGCCTTCTTAACTTCTAAGCTGTACAGCTAATATTCGTCAGAATTCTCCAGAAAAACAGAATAGGATAGATAGATAGATGGAAACAGAGAAATATAGATACACCTAACATATAATATATAGTGTATTATATAGAGAGAGATTTATTTATATATAAAGATATTTATGAGTAATGCCAGCAAGATGGCAGAAAAAGAGTTCCTAGGTTTCACTTCCATCCATAGAAAGTTCAACTAGTAACTAGCCACAGACAAGAACATCTTTGTGAAAACTCTGCAACTTGAGAATAGGACTGAGATGGCTGCATGAAGCACAGAACTGAACAAAATGCCACAAGAGGGGGTAAGAAAAATGATCTCACTGACTACATTGCCCTTTCCCTCCTGAAAATTGGCACGGCACCACACAGAGGGAAATCTCCAGGGCTTATGGTTTCTGCAGTGGGAAAAGATAATTACCAGCAGACATCAAACTTCCTTAGCGAAGTTCTGAGACACTTCTCAATATGCTCACTTCAGTCTCAACTCATGGGGAACACAGAGGGTAATGGCATAGCTAAACCACTGGGGTCAGGTAGAAACAAAGCAAGAAGGCAAAGTTCACGGTGACTGGTGCACAGATCTTGGTAGTAACTCTGTACCTTCCAGTGGTGGTACCTGGTCAGATCTACTACACAATAACGTAGTCTGCCCACAAAGCCAAGCTGGTCATTGAACAGCTAGCATTCAGGTGCAGCCTCAGACCCTACCTGAAATCCTTTCCCTAGGAAGGGGATGCTCACCACAATGCACTTCTACAAAGAGCAGGTGTTAGGGCTCAGCCTGACCTCAAAACCTACCACAACACCCCAATTAGGGAAAAAGATAACCACCACAGTGCATTTTAGCAGAGAATTGGCTACTTCTGCCACACACAAGAGTTTAAACTATACTGATCTCATCCTCAAAGTTTATCCCAAGGTCCCTCCCAGAAAGGAAGATGACCACCACAGTGCATTTCAGTTAGTTCGTTATAATCTTAAAAGAGCCTCTTACAAGTATAAGAGATTTTATGTAGCCTCATAATAGCAACAAATGAAAAATCTATAGTAGACTTAGAAAACATAAACAAGAAGGGTTCAAAGCATACCACTATAGAAAACAATCAAATTATAAAGGAAGAGAGAAACAAAAGAAGAGCCAAAATATACTCAAAGCAACCAGAAAACAAATTACAAAGCCATTTAGTAAGTACTTATCTATCAATAATTACTTGTAAATGAATTAAATTATCTGATAAAAAGACAGAGTGGCTGCAGTGAATTTTTTAAAACAACAAGACGCAACTAGATGCTGCCTACAAGAGACTTACATCACCTTTAAAGATATGCATAGCTGAAAGGGAAGGGATGGAAAGAATATTACTTACAGACTGGGCACAGTGGCTCACATATGTA
>NW_012098321.1:2229038-2231475 GCF_000951045.1 Mandrillus leucophaeus
AAAGGCAGTTTAGGCCATAGAGACTGCAAGACCTAGTTCTGATTTGGGCTTGGAGCCAATGGACTTGGGAACATGTGACTTATTGAGACACCAGCTGGACCAAGCAAGAAAGGGCTTACATCTCCCCTTCCCCAACCCCAGAGAGCAAAGCTTGTGGCTCCAAAACAGACCTCTTTTTTTCTGCTTGAGGAGAGTAGAGGAAAGTGTAAAGAGGACTTGTGTGTTGCATCTTCAATACCAGCTCAGCCATAGCAGGATAAGGCAATGGTCAGAGTTGTGAGGCTCCCCATTCTAGATCTCAGTTTCTGTACATTTTTAGAAACAACCTGGGCAAGACAAGGCCCCATTGCCTTCAAGGGAAGGACCCAGCCCCGGCAGGAACTATCACTTGCTGAATAGTGAGCTCCTGAGCCCTGAATAACCAGTAGTGATATGTAGGTAATATACTGTGGCCTTGAGTGAAACCATGAGATTTGCTGGGTTCAGGTAACACCTACCACATTCCTACCTGTGGTGGCTCTGGTGAAAGAATACTTCTGCTTGAGAAAAGAAGAGAAAATAGTAAAGGGGACTTTGTCTTGTACTTTAGTTGCCAGTTTGGCCACCGTACGGTAAAGCAGCAATTTTAGTCCCTGGCTTTTGGACAGCATTCCAGGACATGCTCTAGATCAGAGGGGAGCCCACTAATGTGAGGAGTAAGTCCAAGGTCTTGCAGCATTCACCACAAGCTGACGCCGAGCCCTTGGAACTTAAGTGAACCCTGGAAGTAGCTTGGAAGTACTCCCTGTGGGCCTGTGGTGATGGTGGCCATGGAGTGAGACTCTTCTGCTTGGGGCAAGGGGAAACAAGGGTGGGAAAAATTGTGTTTCATGGTTTGAAGGCCAGCTCAGCCACAGTAGAATAGAACATGAGGTAGACTTCTAAGGTTTTTGACTCTATTCCCTGGCTCTGGACATACCTGAGGTCTAGGGGAACTTGTGACCCTGAAGGGAAGAACACAAGCCTGGCTAGCCTTACAACCTGTTGATTGTAGAGCTGTAGGGCCTTGAGAGAATGTAGGCCATAACAAGGTCATGGTTACAGCGGGCATTAGGTGAGACCCAGTGGTGTTCTTGCTTCAGGTCTCTCCTAGCACAGTCCCAGTGGCAATGGCCACAGGGGTGCTTGTATCACATCACCCCACGTCCCAGGTGAATCAGAAAAGAGAGAGAGATTTCATATGTATGGGAGAAAGGACGAGAAGAGAATAATAGTCTCTACATGATAATTTAGAGAATTCATGTGGATCTTATCCAAGACCACCAGGGTGGTATCCCTATGAGTCTTCAAGAACCACAGCATGGCTGGGCTTGGCATGCACCATAGTGCAGACATGGCTTAGATTATCACATTAAAGTCCTTTTGAATACCTGGTAAGTCTTCCAAAGATGGATGGATACAGACAAGCCCAGGCTCTGAAGATTAAACTAAATACCTAACTCTTCAACACCTAGACACTGAAAAACATCAGTAAGCATCAAGACCATTCAGAAAAGCATGACCTTACTAAATGAACTAAATAAGCTACTGGGGACCACTTTTTGAGAAACAAAGATTTTTGACCTTTCAGACAGAAAATTCAAAACAGCTATTTGAGGAAACTCGAAGAAATTCAAGATAACACAGAGAACGAATTCAGAATTCTATCAGATAGATTAACAAAGACACTGGAATCATGAAAATAATCAAGTCGAATTTCTGGAGTGAAAAAATGCAACTGATATACTGAAGAATGTTAGAGTCTCTTAATAGAATTGATGAAGCTCAGAAAATAAAGTAGTAAGCTTAAGAACAGACTATTTGAAAATAGAGAGAGGATACAAAATAATAAAGAATAAAGAAGAATGAAACATGCCTACAAGATCTAAAAAAGGCCTCAAAATGGCAAATCTAAGAAATAATGGCCTTAATGAGAAGGTAAAGTAGTAGAGATAATGACCCTAAAGAGAAGGTAAGGAAATAGTAGAAGAAAGTTTATTCAAAGGGATAATAACAGAGAACTTCCCAAACGTAAAGAAAGATATCAATATTTAAGTGCAAGAAGATCATAGAACACCAAGCAGTTTTAACCCATAGAAGACTACCTCAAGAAATTTAATAATCAAACTCCCAAAGGTTAAAGATAAAGAAAATAACCTAAAAGCAGAAAGAGAAAAGAAATAACATGCAGTGGGGCTTCAATATGTCTGGCAGCACTCTTTTCAGTAGAAACCTTAAAGGCCAGGAGAGAGTGGAAGGACGTATACTGAAGGAAAAAAAAGCAAAACAAAACTTTTAACCTGGCTGTTATATTTGGCAAAAATATTCTTCAAACAAAAAGGAGAAGTAAAGACTTTCTTAAATAAACAAAAGCTGAGGGATTTTATCAATACCAGCCATATCGTACAAGAAATGCTAA
>NW_012098321.1:2233905-2236710 GCF_000951045.1 Mandrillus leucophaeus
AAGGAAGAAAGGAAGGAAGGGAGGAAGGAAGGAAGAAGGAAAGAAAGAAAGAAAAAAAGACAGACTATTACATGCAAATAAATACCAAAAGAGACAGAAAGCAAAAGTAGCTACATTTTTATCATAAAAAAACTTTAAGATGTAAATTATATGAAGGAAAATAACCATTAAGTAATGATTAAAGGGTCATATAATCAAGAATGTATAACAATCATAAATATACATGCCCCCAACGTTGGAGCACCTAAATATATTTATAAAAAATTAACTGCATGTTCTTACTCATAAGTGAGAGCTTAAAAATGAGAATACATGGACGCAGGGAGGGAAAAAACACACACCAGGGAATGTTCAGGGGGAGGCGAGGGGAAGGACAGCATCAGGACAAATAGTTAATACATGTGGGGCTTAAAACCTAGGTGACGGGTTGATGGGTGCAGCAAACCACCATGGAACATGTATACCTATGTAACAAACCTGCACATTCTGCACATGCATGCCAGAACTTAAAGTAAAAATAAAAATTAATTAATTAATTAATTAAAGACTGCCGTGAGACAGAAATTGCAATACAATCATACTATAGGACTTTAATAACCAAAAAAAAAAAAAAAAAATTGATGACTCTGCAGTGAGAGAGAGATTGCAATACAATCATATTATGGGACTTTAATAACCAACTCTCAAGAAGGGACACATAATCCAGACCAATAATTATTAAAGAATAGCAATGGTGAAGCAAGATGGTGGAAAAAAGGGCACCACTGATTGTTTCTTATGCAGGAACACCGAATTTAACAGCTATCTACATTTAAAAAGTGCCTTCAGGGTTTGAGGGCAATCTGGCTGCGACATCTGTGACCCAACTGATTGTCATGTTTGATTCAGCTGACCTGACTGGCTAGGCAGGTGTCCGTTTTTCTCCCTCATTGCTCCATGTATTTCCCTTCCAAATCTGCGAGCTTGGTCAAAGAGGATGTCCATCCCCCATGGAGGAGGACTGGTCTTCAGTCAAGGATATACAAATAGCTGTGCTCCCCTGCTAGAACCTCCAAACAAGCTCTTGTAAAAAGCATCTTCATAAGAACCAAAAATCAGGTAAGAACTCAGAATACCTGGTTCTAAATTCATATCACCAAAAGAGGCATGGAAAAGGATAAGAAAGCCAGTCTTGAAATGCTGATGCCACCCCTCCCTCATTCTCCAGCAGCAGTCATAGAGTGCTGAGAAGTCTGTGCATTTGGGAGAGGGAGAGCACAGTGATGGGGAGGCTTTGCATTGAACATAGGGCTGCCATGTGACAGGGGAAAGCAAAATTGGGCTGAGCTCAGTTGATGTCTGCCCATGAAGGGAGCATTTAGATAAACCCTAGCAAGAAGAGAATTGCCTATTCCTGCACTTGGAACTTGAGTTATAGTAAGTCCCACAACCAAAAAAAAAGTGCTCTGGGGTCTTAAATAAACTCAAAAGGCAGTTTAGGCCATAGAGACTGCAAGACCTAGTTCTGATTTGGGCTTGGAGCCAATGGACTTGGGAACATGTGACTTATTGAGACACCAGCTGGACCAAGCAAGAAAGGGCTTACATCTCCCCTTCCCCAACCCCAGAGAGCAAAGCTTGTGGCTCCAAAACAGACCTCTTTTTTTCTGCTTGAGGAGAGTAGAGGAAAGTGTAAAGAGGACTTGTGTGTTGCATCTTCAATACCAGCTCAGCCATAGCAGGATAAGGCAATGGTCAGAGTTGTGAGGCTCCCCATTCTAGATCTCAGTTTCTGTACATTTTTAGAAACAACCTGGGCAAGACAAGGCCCCATTGCCTTCAAGGGAAGGACCCAGCCCCGGCAGGAACTATCACTTGCTGAATAGTGAGCTCCTGAGCCCTGAATAACCAGTAGTGATATGTAGGTAATATACTGTGGCCTTGAGTGAAACCATGAGATTTGCTGGGTTCAGGTAACACCTACCACATTCCTACCTGTGGTGGCTCTGGTGAAAGAATACTTCTGCTTGAGAAAAGAAGAGAAAATAGTAAAGGGGACTTTGTCTTGTACTTTAGTTGCCAGTTTGGCCACCGTACGGTAAAGCAGCAATTTTAGTCCCTGGCTTTTGGACAGCATTCCAGGACATGCTCTAGATCAGAGGGGAGCCCACTAATGTGAGGAGTAAGTCCAAGGTCTTGCAGCATTCACCACAAGCTGACGCCGAGCCCTTGGAACTTAAGTGAACCCTGGAAGTAGCTTGGAAGTACTCCCTGTGGGCCTGTGGTGATGGTGGCCATGGAGTGAGACTCTTCTGCTTGGGGCAAGGGGAAACAAGGGTGGGAAAAATTGTGTTTCATGGTTTGAAGGCCAGCTCAGCCACAGTAGAATAGAACATGAGGTAGACTTCTAAGGTTTTTGACTCTATTCCCTGCCTCTGGACATACCTGAGGTCTAGGGGAACTTGTGACCCTGAAGGGAAGAACACAAGCCTGGCTAGCCTTACAACCTGTTGATTGTAGAGCTGTAGGGCCTTGAGAGAATGTAGGCCATAACAAGGTCATGGTTACAGCGGGCATTAGGTGAGACCCAGTGGTGTTCTTGCTTCAGGTCTCTCCTAGCACAGTCCCAGTGGCAATGGCCACAGGGGTGCTTGTATCACATCACCCCACGTCCCAGGTGAATCAGAAAAGAGAGAGAGATTTCATATGTATGGGAGAGAGGACGAGAAGAGAATAATAGTCTCTACATGATAATTTAGAGAATTCATGTGGATCTTATCCAAGACCACCAGGGTGGTATCCCTATGAGTCTTCAAGAACCACAGC
>NW_012098321.1:2241005-2243304 GCF_000951045.1 Mandrillus leucophaeus
GTAGTACAAAAAGATAAAAATAAAAAAATAAAAATTTAAAAATGAGAAAAGGAAGTTAATAGTAGAATTTATATGAGTTTTCTTTCGGTTTGTTAATTGATTTATGCAAGCAATGTTAAGTGTTAAATAAAATAATGAATTATAAGATAATATTTGAAAGCCTCATGGTAGCCTCAAATAAAACAACATACCACAGATACACAAAAAGAAAAAGAACAAAATTAAAACTCAACATAATGGAAAAACACTTTCACTAGAGGAAGACAGGAAGGAAAGAAGGGAGAGAAGACCACAAAACAACCAGAAAGCAAACAACCAAATGGGATGACTAAGTCCTTACTTATCAATAGTAATGCTGGATTTAAATGGATTAAACTCTCCAATCAAAACCCATAGAGTGGCTGAATGGATTTAAAAAATAAAATCTAAAACAAACTTCACCTATAAAGATACACATAGACTGAAAAGAAAGGGATAGAAAAAGATATTTCATGGCATTGGAAACCAAAAAAGAGCAGGAGTAACTATATTTAATTCAGACAAAATAGATTTGTAGACAGAAACTGTAAAAAGTGGCAAAGGAGGTAATTATATACTAATAAACAGGTCAATTCAGCAAGAGAATATAACAATTATAAATATGTATGCATCCAACAGTGGAGTATCAAGATATACAAAGCAAGCAGTGTTAAAGCTAGAGAGAGACTCAGACCCCAATAAAATAAGAGGCGAAGACTTCACACTTCACTTTCAGCAATGGACAAATCTTCCACTTTTAGCAATGGACAGATCTTACAAACAGAAAATCAGCAAAGAAACAATCAGACTTAATCTGCACTATAGACCAAATGGACCAATAGATATTTTCGGAATATTTTAATCAATGGCTACAGAATACACATCCTTTTCATTAGTAAGTGGATCACCCTCAAGGGTAGAACATATGTTAGGTCACAAAACAAGTCTTAAAACATTTAAAAAATTAAAAGATCAGGTAGTTCTAGATGCTTGGTGGTATTTCTGAGGCCTCTGTTCTATTTTATTGGTCTATATATCTGATTCGGTACCAGTAACGTGCTGTTTTGGTTACTGTAGCCTTGTAGTATAGTTCGAAGTCAGGTTGCATGATGCTTCCAGCTTTGTTTTTTAAATTAAGATTCTCTTGGCTATGCAGGCTCTTTTTTGGTTCCATATGAAATTTAAAGTAGATTTTTCCAATTCTGTGAATACAATCAATGTTAGCTTGATGGAGATAACATTAAATCTATAAATTACTTTGGGCATTTTCAAGATATTGATTCTTCCTATCCATGAGCATGGAATTTTTTTTCCATTTGTTTGTGTCCTCCCTTATTTCCTTTAGCAGTGCTTTGTAGTTCTCCTTGAAGAGGTCCTTCACATCCCTTGTAAGTTGTATTCCTAGGTATTGTATTCTCTTTGTACCAATTGTGAATGGGAGTTCCCTCAAGATTTGGCTCTCTGTTGGTCTGTTACTTGTTTATAGGAATGCTTGTGATGTTTGCACACTGATTTTGTATCCTGAGACTTTGCTGAAGTTGCTTATCAGCTTAAGGAGATTTTGGGCTGAGACAATGAGGTTTAATATACAACATGTCATCTGCAAACAGAGACAATTTGATTTCCGCTTTTCCTAATTGAGTACCATTTATTTCTTTCTTTTGCCTGACTGTCATGGCCAGAACTTCCAATATTATGTTGACTAGGAGTGGTGTGAGGAGGCATCCTTATCTTCTGCTGGTTTTCAAAAAGAATACTTCCAACTTTTGCCCATTCAGTATGATGTTGGCTGTGGGTTTGTCATAAATAGCTCTTATTATCTACAACCATCTGATCTTTGACAAACATGAAAAAAACAAGCAATGTGAAAAAGATTCCCTATTTAATAAATGGTGTTGGGAAAACTGACTATCCATATGCAGAAGGCTGTTCGATCCCTTCCTTACACTTTATACAAAAATTAATGCAAGATGGATTAAAGACTTAAACGTCAGATCTGAAACCATAAAAACCCTAGAAGAAAATCGAGGAAATACCATTCAGGACATAGGCATGGGCAAAGCCTTCATGACTAAAAAGTCAAAAACAATGGCAACAAAAGCCAAAATCTACAAATGGGATCTAATTAAACTAAAGAGCTTCTGCACAGCAAAAGAAACTATCATCAGAGTCAACAGGCAGCCTACTGAATGGGAGAAAATATTTGCAATCTATCCATCTGACAAACGGCTAATATCCAGAACCTACAATGAACTTAAACAAATTTACAAGAAAAAAAAAA
>NW_012098321.1:2243744-2248630 GCF_000951045.1 Mandrillus leucophaeus
CCAGCAATCCCAATACTGGGTGTACACTCATTAGGATTATAAATCATTCTACTTTAAAGACACATGCACATGTATGTTTATTGTGGCACTGTTCACAATAGCAAAGACTTGGAACCAACCCAAATGCCCATCAATGATAGACTGGATAAAGGAAATGTAGCACATAGGCACCATGGAATACTATGCAGCCATAAAAAAGGATGAGTTCAAGTCCTTTGCAAGGACATGCAAGAAGCTGAAAATCATCTTTCTAAGCAAGTTAACACAAGAACTGAAAACCAAACACCACATATTCTCACTGATAAGTGGGAGTCGAGCAATGAGAGCACATGGATACAGGGTGGATATCACACCCTGGGGCCTGTCAGGGGGTGGAGGTGGGGCTAGGGGAGGGATAACATTAGGAGAAATGCCTAATGTAGATGACTGCTTGACGGATGCAGCAAACCACCATGGCACATGTATACCTATGTAACAAACCTGCATATTTTGCAGATGTATCCCAGAACTTAACGTGTATATATATATAAATATATATATATATCTCAAAAATAAAAAAAGAAATGGTTGTGTAAAACAGTAATGCTTACAATAAAAATATTCTATGTACAAAATTACTTACTTGAGCTCAAAAATCCCATTATAAGACCCAAATTAGACTTACAACAATGCAAAAAGGTAAAATAAGGGAAATGGGAATATTGTAGTTCTGATACCACAGAAACTCAAAAGATTATTAATGTCTACTACGAGCAACTATATGCCAATAAATTGAAAAATCTAGAAAAATGCATAAATTCCTAGTCACATACAATCTACCAAGCTTATGTCATGAAGAAATCCAAAACCTGAACAGACCAACAACCAGCAATGAGCTTGAAGCCATAATAAAAAGCCTCCCAGTGAAGTAAAGTCTGGGACCCAATAGCTTCACTGCTGAAATTTAACAAACACTTAAAGAAGACATAATACTCATCATACTCAAAGTATTCTTAAAAATAGAAGAGGAAGGAGCACTTCCAAATTCATTCTTTGACACCAGTGTTACCCAAATATCAAAACCAGACAAAGACCCATCAACAAAAACTGTAAAAAAATAAACTACAAAACTATGGGCCAATATCATTGAAGAATATTGATGCAAAAATCCTCAACAAGATACCAGCACACTGAATTTAACAACACATTAAAAAGGTCGTTCATCAAGACCAAGTGAAATTTGTCACTCAGATGCAAGAATGGATCAACATGTGCAAATCAGTGAATGTGATACATCATATCAAGAGAATGAAGGATAAAAACCATATGATCACTTTGATTGATGCTGAAAAAGCACTTGATAAAATTCAACATCACTTTACAATAAAAACCCTCAATAAATTGGTGCTAGAAAGAACATACCTAAACATAATTAAAGCCATATATGACAGACTCAGAGCTAATATCATATTAAATGAGGAAAAACTGAAATACTTTTCTCTGAGATCAGGAACATCATAAGAATGCTTACTTTCACTACTGTTATTTAGCATAGTACCTGCAGTCCTAGTTAGATCAACCAGACAAGAGAAAGAAATAAAGAGCATTCAAGTTGGAAAGGAAAAGAAGTCACATTTTCCTTGTTTGCTGATGATATGATCCAGTATTTGGAAACACCTAGAGAATCCACTAAAAAATTGTTAGAACTGATAAATCCAGCAACGTTGCTGGATACAAAATTAACATGTGAAAATCAGTGGGTTTTCTCTCCTTCCCTCCCTCATTCTTCTTCTCTCTCTCTCTGTTCTTTCTTTCTTTCCCTTTCTTTTTCTTTCTTTCTTTCTTTCTCCTTTCTTTCTTTTTCTTTTTCTTTCTTTTTCTTTTTCTTTCTCTCTCTTTCTCTCTTTCTTTTCTTTCTTTTTCTTTCTTCCTCTCCTTCCTTCCTTCCTTTCTTTCTTTCTTTCTTTCTTTCCTTCTTTCTTTCTTTCTTTCGAGTCTCACTGTATCCTCCAGGCAGTGGCACGATCTCAGCTCACTGCAACCTCTGCCTGCCAGGTTCAAGTGATTCTCATACCCCAGCCTCCCAAGTAGCTGGGATTATAGGCACATGCCAACACACCAGCTAATTTTTGTATTTGTAGTTGTGAAGGGGTTTCTCCATGTTGGCCAGGCTGGTCTCGAACTTCTGACCTGAGGTGATCTGCTCATCTCGGCCTCCCAAATTGCTGGGATTGCAGACATGGGCCTCTGTGCCCAGTGAAAAATCAGTGGCTTTTCTATATACAAACAGTTAACATCTGACAAAGACCTTAAGAGTGTAATCCTACTAACAATAGCTACAAGTAAAATAAAATACATATAAATTAATTTGACCAAAGAAGTAAAAGATCCCTACATGAAAACTATAAAACATTGATGGAAGAAATTGAAGAAGACCCCCCAAAAATGAAATGATAGTCCATGTTGTTAGAATGGCAGAATCAATATTGTTAAAATGTCCATACTACCCAAGGGAATCTATTGATTTATTGCAATCTCTATCAAAATACTAATGATACTCTTCACAGGAATAGATAAAATAATCCTAAAATTTATATAAAACCACGAAACACCCAGCATAGCCAAAGCTAACCTAAGCAAAAATAACAAAACTGGAGGAATTACACTATCTGACTTCAAATTATACTATAGAGCTATAGTAACCAAAACAGCATGGTACTTGTGTAAAAGTAGACACATAGATCATTGCAGCAAAATATAGAACCCAGAAGGAAATACCTGCATCTATAGTGAATTCATTTTTGACAGAGGTGCAGACAACATACATCAGGAAAACTAATCTGTTCATTAAGTGGTACTGGAAAACTGAATATCCATATCCATCTCTCACTCATATACAAAAATAAAATCAAAATAAATTAAAGTCTTAGATCTATGACTTCGAACTGTGAGATTACTGGAAGAAACTATTGGCCAGACTGTCCAAAAAACTAGATTGGGCAAAGATTTTTTGTGTATGACCCTGCAAGCATAGGAAACCAAAGCAAAAATGGACAAATTAGATCACATCAAGGTAAAAAATATGACAAATTGGATTACATCCTGCTACACAGCCAAGGATATAATCAACAAAGTGAAGAGGCAGCCCACAGAATGGGAGAAGATATTTGGAAACTACCCATCTGACAAAGGATTAATAACTAGAATATATAAGGAACTCAATTCTATATAAAAAATATAATAATTTGATTGAAAAAAATGGGCAAAAGACCTGAATAGATATTTCCTGATGGAAGACATACAAACGGCAAACAGGTACTTGAAAAAGTGCTCAACATCATTGATGATTAGAGAAATACAAGTCAAAACTACAATGAAATATCATCTTATCCCAGTAAAAATGGCTTTTATCCAAAAGACAGGTAATATTAGTACAAACACTATGTAGAACAGTTTGAGTTTTCCTCTAAAAATGCTAAAAATAGAGCTACCATATGATCCAGCAATCTGACTGCTGGGTATATACCCCAAAGAAAGGAAATCAGTATATCAAAGAGATATCTGCACTTCCATGCTTATTGCAGCACTGTTAACAATAGCCAAGATTTGGAAGACACATAAATGTCCATCAACAGATGAATGGATAAAGAAAATATGGTACATGTAACCAATGGATTACTATTTAGCCATAAAAAATACTGAGATTCTGTCATTTGCAACAACTTGGTTGGAACTGGAGGTCATTATATTTACTGAAATAAGCCAAGCACAGAAAGACAAACTTCACATATTACCACTTCTTTATGGGAGGTAAAAATTAAAACAATTGAACTCATGGAGATAGAAAGTAGAAGCATGGTTACCAGATGCTGGGAAGGGTAGTGGGGTATTGGGGAGAAGTAGGAATTGTTAATAAGTGCAACAAATAGTTGGAAAGAATAAATAAGACCTAGTGTTTGCTAGCACAACAGGGTGACTATAGTCAAACATCATTTATTTCTACTTTTTAAAATTAATAAACTAATACAATTAGATCATTTGTAAGACAAAAGGTAAATGTTTGAAGCGACAGATACCCAATTTTCCCTGTAGTGATTATTACACATTGCATGTCTGTATCAAAATATCTCATATAACCCATAAATATATACAACTACTATGTACCCACAAAATTAAAAAAAAAACTAAAAAAAAATAAGGAAACGTCACATTTGAACTATACTTTAGACCAAATGAACATTAATGACATATATAGAAGATTGCACTCAAAAGCAACACAATACACATTCTTCTCAAGGGCACACAAAACGTTCTCCAAGATAGATAGTATCTTATGCCACAGAACAAGCCTGAGCAAATTTAAGAAAATTGAAATTATATCAATTACCTTTTTCTGAACACAATGGTGTGAAACCAGAAATTGCTAACAAGAGAAATCTTAGAAAATCCAAAAATACGTAGAAATTAAACAACGTACTCCTGAACAACCAGTGAGTCAAAGAAGATATCAAAAAGCAAATGAAAAAATACTGTGATATTTTTCTTGTAAATTTGTTTGAGTTCTTTGTAGGTTCTGGAAAAGAACAAACAACCCCATCAAAAAGTGGGCAAAGGATATGAGTAGACACTTCTCAAAAGAAGACATTCATACAGCCAACAGACACACGAAAAAATGCTCATCATCACTCGCCATCAGAGAAATACAAATCAAAACCACAATGAGATACCATCTCACACCAGTTAGAATGGCAATCTTTAAAAAGTCAGGAAACAACGGGTGCTGGAGAGGATGTGGAGAAATAGTAAGGCTTTTACATTGTTGGTGGGACTGTAAACTAGTTCAACCATTGTGGAAAACAGAGTGGCGATTCCTCAAGGATCTAGAACTACAAATACCATATGACCCA
>NW_012098321.1:2249690-2253253 GCF_000951045.1 Mandrillus leucophaeus
AAATAAATAAATAAATAAATAAATAAAAAGAAACCACAGATATGCAAAACATCATAAAGGATTACTATGAACAGTTTTATGAGGACAAATTAGGTAACCCCTAAGAAACATATAATTTCGTAAAAATATATCACCTACCAAGTCTGAATTACAAAGAAATAAAAAATCTAAACAAACCAATAATGGGTAAGGAGATTGAACCAATAATTGTAAGTCTCTAATAAAAGAAAAACTCAGGGAATAATGGCTTCTTTCTGAATTCTACCAAATATTTGAAGAACTGATACCAATCCTTCTCAAAATCTTACATAGAATAATTTCTGGTTATTTTTTCTCTGAGGCCAGTATCACTCAGATACCAAAACCAGACAAGGACATTACAAAAAAAAATCAGGCCAATAACACTGATGAACATAGCTTTAAAAATCCTCATCAAAACACTAGCAACCCAATTCAAAAGCACATTGAAAACATAATTTACCTTGATTGAGTGGGATTTCCCCCAGGGATTCAAGGATGGTTTAACAGATGTATATCTATAAATGTTACCACATTAACGTAATGAAAGATGAAAACTATACAATCATATCATTAGATGCAGAAACAGCATTTGAAAAAAATAAACATATTTTTGTTATAAAAAAAACTGTCAACAGATTAGGTACAGAAGAAATGTCCCTAAATACAATAAAGGCCATATATGACAAACTGGCACATAACATTACAATCAACAGTGAAATGTTTAAAGCTTTTCCTCTAAGATCAGAAGCAGAAAAAGAATATTCTCTTTTGCCATTTCTATTTAATATAGTACTGGAAGTCCTAGAACAATTAGGCAAATGCATAATTAAAAGGCATTTGAACAGAAAAGGAATAAATGAAATTGTTGCCTTTTGCTGATGATATGATCTTTCATATTAAAAAAAAAAAAAAAAAAAACTAAAGACTCTGCCAAAATGCTGTTGGAATTAATAAATGAATAAAGTTGCAGGTTTCAAAATCAGCATACTAAAATTAATAGCATTTTCACACACTCATTCACAAAATGTACAAAAAATTAAAATAGAAATAAAATTTAATCAAGGAGGGGGAAAATCTATACACTCGAAATGACTAAACTTTGAAAAATAAAATTGAAAAAGACACAAATAAGTGGAAACCTTCTTTGTTTATGGATTGAATGAATTTATATTGTTAGAATTTTATAATATCCAGAGTGATGCATATATTTTATGCACTCCCTTTCAAAATTCTAATGTTATTTTTTAGAGAAATAGAAAAAAAATCTAAAATTCATATGTAAATATGAAAACTACTCAATAGCTAGAGAAATCTCACATGAAAAGAACAAAGCTGGAATGTCACATTACCTGAATTCAAAATATATTGCAAAGCTATAGTAATTGAAGCAACATGGTACTGATATAAAAATAGACACATCAACCAATGTAACAAAACACAAATTCCAAAATAAGTTATATATTTATTTTAATTGATTTTCAACAAAGGTACTAAGAATACACAAATGAGAAAAAAAAATGCTTATTTAATAAAAAGATGCTGAGAAAACTAAATATCCATTGGCAGAGGAGTGAGATGGGACCCTTATCTTACGCTATATACAAAAAATGATGCAAAATTGATTAAAGGCTTAAATGTAACATCTGAATCTAAAACTACTCGAAGAAAACATAAAAGAAAAAGCTTCATAACATTGCCCTTGGCAGTGATTTTTTTTTAAATTTGACCTCAAAAGGTGAGGCAACAGCAACAAAAAAGACAAATGAAATTTTATCAAATACAAAAGTTTGTGTATAGCAAAGCAAAAAAATTAAAAGAGTAAGAAGGAAGCCTACAAAATTAAAAACCTTGTAAACCATGCATGTGGTAAGGGTCAATATCTAAAATTATAAGGACCTCAAATAACTCAATAGCAAAAACAAAAAATAAAAACTCAATTGAAAAATGGGCAAATGACCAAGTAGGACATCTCTCAATGGAAGGCATACAAATAACCAACAGATACTTGAAAATATGCTCAATATTACTAATCATTAAGAAATGTCAATTAAAACCCCAATGAAATATCACCTGACACCTGTCAGAATGGCTATTATCAAAAAGATGAAAGATAAAAAGTGTTGATGAGAATGTGGAGAAAATTGACCACTAGCACACTGTAGATGGGAATTTAAATTAGTATAAACATTATGGGAAACAATATGGAGGTTTCTTACAGAAGTAAAAATAGTTACGATATGATCCAGCAATCCCACTTCTGTATATATATTCAAATACTTTGAAATCAGTACATCTAAGAGATACTGCACTCCCATTTTTATTGCATCATTATTCACAACAATCAAGATATAGAAACAACCTAAGTGTCCATCAACAGATGAACAGAAGAAAATGCATTATATATTCACAATAGAATACCACTTAGCCCTAAAAAAGAGGGATATTATGCCATTTCTACTAATATGGATGAACAAGGAGAACATTATACTCAGTGAAATAAGCTGGGCACAGAAAAACAAATACTGTATGTTCTCATATTCATGTGAAAGATTAAAAAATGAACACATAGAAACAGAGAATCATGGTTACCAGAGGCTGAGGAGTAGGAAGAATGGGGAGATTTTGTTTAAAGATTACAAAACATTCAGTTAGACAGTAAGAATGAATAATAAGTATTTGAAGAGACGGCTATCTTAATTACCTTGACTCAATCTTTCCACACTGCATACATATATCACAGACTCACTTTGTACCCCATAAATATGTTCAACTATAATTTTTCAATGGCCAGTAAATAAATCAAAAACAAACAAAAAAAGATTTATTTTGAGGAGTGGTCTCATGCAATTATGAAGATTGCCAAGTCCCACAATCTGCTGTTTTGCAGGCTGGAGACCCGGGAAAGCCAGTGGTGTTATTTCAGTCTGAGTGAGTAAACCTGACAACCAGAGAAGCTGATGGTGTACATCTCAATCCAAAGGCAGAACATTTATGCCCCAGATACAGAAGGAAGGCAGAAAGTAGAAAGGGACAAATCTCTCCTTTCTCAGTCTTTTGTATTAATCAGACCCTCAAGGAATTGGATGGTGCCTACTGGCATAGAAGAAGACAATGTACTTTACTGAATCCATCAATTCAAACGTGAATCTGATCTAAAAATAACCTTCAGAGACACGCTCAGAATTAACAATTAATCTGGGCACCTGTTATCCCTATAAAGTTGATGCATAAAATTAACCATCATGCATTAGTAGAACCACAGCTTCGGAATATTGTAGGAGATGAGTTTGTTGATATACCACCAGAAAATATCCTCAATTTTCTGCTTAAATTAGGCTATGAATAGTCAGCAAATTTTCTTCTGATCAAAATTTTTTATGTTACTTAACAGTAACCATTGGAACACAGAAGCATTTCTAAGTACATACTAAGAAAAAAACATTCCGTATCCACCACTTGTATCAAACTACAATGAATGTAAAAGCAGATCTTACCACTTCATTCTTATTATTACTATTATCATTATTATTATTATACTTTGA
>NW_012098321.1:2255058-2257421 GCF_000951045.1 Mandrillus leucophaeus
GAAATATCACCTGACACCTGTCAGAATGGCTATTATCAAAAAGATGAAAGATAAAAAGTGTTGATGAGAATGTGGAGAAAATTGACCACTAGCACACTGTAGATGGGAATTTAAATTAGTATAAACATTATGGGAAACAATATGGAGGTTTCTTACAGAAGTAAAAATAGTTACGATATGATCCAGCAATCCCACTTCTGTATATATATTCAAATACTTTCAAATCAGTACATCTAAGAGATACTGCACTCCCATTTTTATTGCATCATTATTCACAACAATCAAGATATAGAAACAACCTAAGTGTCCATCAACAGATGAACAGAAGAAAATGCATTATATATTCACAATAGAATACCACTTAGCCCTAAAAAAGAGGGATATTATGCCATTTCTACTAATATGGATGAACAAGGAGAACATTATACTCAGTGAAATAAGCTGGGCACAGAAAAACAAATACTGTATGTTCTCATATTCATGTGAAAGATTAAAAAATGAACACATAGAAACAGAGAATCATGGTTACCAGAGGCTGAGGAGTAGGAAGAATGGGGAGATTTTGTTTAAAGATTACAAAACATTCAGTTAGACAGTAAGAATGAATAATAAGTATTTGAAGAGACGGCTATCTTAATTACCTTGACTCAATCTTTCCACACTGCATACATATATCACAGACTCACTTTGTACCCCATAAATATGTTCAACTATAATTTTTCAATGGCCAGTAAATAAATCAAAAACAAACAAAAAAAGATTTATTTTGAGGAGTGGTCTCATGCAATTATGAAGATTGCCAAGTCCCACAATCTGCTGTTTTGCAGGCTGGAGACCCGGGAAAGCCAGTGGTGTTATTTCAGTCTGAGTGAGTAAACCTGACAACCAGAGAAGCTGATGGTGTACATCTCAATCCAAAGGCAGAACATTTATGCCCCAGATACAGAAGGAAGGCAGAAAGTAGAAAGGGACAAATCTCTCCTTTCTCAGTCTTTTGTATTAATCAGACCCTCAAGGAATTGGATGGTGCCTACTGGCATAGAAGAAGACAATGTACTTTACTGAATCCATCAATTCAAACGTGAATCTGATCTAAAAATAACCTTCAGAGACACGCTCAGAATTAACAATTAATCTGGGCACCTGTTATCCCTATAAAGTTGATGCATAAAATTAACCATCATGCATTAGTAGAACCACAGCTTCGGAATATTGTAGGAGATGAGTTTGTTGATATACCACCAGAAAATATCCTCAATTTTCTGCTTAAATTAGGCTATGAATAGTCAGCAAATTTTCTTCTGATCAAAATTTTTTATGTTACTTAACAGTAACCATTGGAACACAGAAGCATTTCTAAGTACATACTAAGAAAAAAACATTCCGTATCCACCACTTGTATCAAACTACAATGAATGTAAAAGCAGATCTTACCACTTCATTCTTATTATTACTATTATCATTATTATTATTATACTTTGAATTCTGGAATACATGTGCAGAACGTGCAGATTGGTTACATAGGTGTACACGTGCCATGGTGGTTTGCTGCACCCATTAACCCATCATCTACATTAGTTATTTCTCCTAAAGCTATCCCTCCCCTAGTCTCCCACCCCCTGACTGGCCCCGGTGTGTGATTTTCCCCTCCCCATGTCCATGTGTTCTCATTGTTCAACTCCCACTTACGAGTGAGAACATGCAGTGTTTGGTTTTCCATTTCTATGTTAGTTTGCTGGGAATTATGGTTTCCAGCTTCATCCAGGTCCCTGCAAAGGACATGAACTCATCATTTTTATTTATTTATTTATTATACTTTATGTTCTGGGGTACATGTGCAGAACGTGCAGGTTTGTTACATAGGTATACACGTGCCATGGCGGCTTGCTGCACCCATCAACCTGTCATTTACATTAGGTATTTCTACTAATGCTATCCCTTCCCCAGCCCCCTCTCCCGCCACCCCCAACAGGCTCCGGTGTGTGATGTTCCTTTCCCTGCGCCCATGTGTTCTCATTGTTCAACTCCCACTTATGAATGAGAACATGCAGTGTTTGGTTTTCTTTTCTTGGGTTAGTTTGCTGAGAATGATGGTTTCCAGCTTCATCCATGTCCCTGCAAAGGACACGAACTCATCCTTTTTTATGGCTACATGGTATTCCATGGTGTCTATGTGCCACATTTTCTTTATCCAGTCTATCACTTATGGGCATTTCAGTTGGTTCCAACTCTTTCTATTGTGAAGAGTGCTGCAATAAATATATGTGTGCATGTGTCTTCAGAGTAGAATGATTTATAATCCTTTGGGTATATACCCAGTAATGGAATTGCTGTGTCAAATGGTATTTCTGGTTCTAGATCCT
>NW_012098321.1:2258601-2260624 GCF_000951045.1 Mandrillus leucophaeus
TATATGAATGCTTGTGATTTTTGCACATTGATTTTTTTATCCTGAGGTGTTGCTGAAGTTGCTTATCTGCTTAAGGATTTTTTGGGCTGAGACGATGGGGTTTTCTAAATATGCAATCATGTCATCTGCAAACAGAGACAATTTGACTTCATCTCTCCCTATTTGAATACCCTTTATCTCTTTCTCTTGCCTGAATGCTCTGGCCAGAACTTCCAATACTATGTTGCAGAGGAGTGGTGAGAGAGGGCATCCTTGTCTTGTGCTGGTTTTCAAAGGGAATACTTCAAGTTTTGCCCATTCAGTATAATATTTGCTGTGAGTTTGTCATAAATAACTCTTATTATTTTGAGATACATTTCATCAATACCAAGTTTATTGAGAGTTTTTAGCATGAAGTGATGTTGCATTTTATCGAAGGCATTTTCTGATCTATTGAGATAAAGAAGAAAAGAGAGAATAATCAAATAGACACAATAAAAAAATGATAAAGGGGGTATCACCACTGATCCCACAGAAATACAAACTACCATCAGAGAATACTATAACCACTTCTATGAAAATAATCTAGAAAATCTAGAACAAATGGATAAATTCCTAGATACATACACCCTCCCAAGACTAAACCAGGAAGAATTCGAATCCATTAATAGACCAATAAGAAGTTCTGAAATTAAGGCAGTAATTAATAGCCTACCAACAAAAAATTTCCAGGACCAGATGAAGTCACAGCCGAATTCTACCAGCGGTACAAAGAGGAGCTGGTACCATAACTTCTGAAACTATTCCAAGCAATAGAAAAGAGGGACTCCTCCCTAACTCATTTTATGAGGCCAGCATCATTCTGATACTAAAACCTGGCAGAGAAAGAACAAAAAGAGAAAATTTTAGGACAATATCCCTGATGAACATCAATGTGAAAATCCTCAATAAAATACTGGCAAACCGAATCTGGCAGCACATCAAAAAAGCTTATCCACCACGATCAAGTGGGCTTCATTCCTGGGATGCAAGGCTGGTTCAACATACGCAAATCAATTTACCTAAACAGAACCAATGACACACATAAACAGAACGAATGACAAATACTACTTAGTTTTAAAGGTCATTTGTGTGCTCACAAAATGCAAGTTTAAAAGGTTAGATTCCATCAAGCTTTAAATAGAAAAATCAAAGCTTCTATTAGCTTTATTCAATGTTGCTTCCATTCTTCCATCTCATTAGAAAAGGCTTCATGAAATTTCTGCTGAGTTTCTTTCAATAAAAATTGCCCAAGGCAAAGTACCAGAGAAATAGTTAAAATTTATTCATAATTTAAAGAAAAATAAGTTTATCTGTGTATAACTTTAATCCATTAAGGAAAGTTTATTGTAATCAATATTCCTTTAAAAACCTGTAGCCTAAAATAAACATTTAAGAGTTATTAACTTCAGGTTAGTCTAAAATGCTACGATAGTCAAGCATTGTTCTTTAGTCTAAAATGCTATGATAGTCAAGATTTTTTCATTTTAAAACGTTTTCAAGTTAAAAGTACTGATTTTGTCTTTTTTCATAAAATACTTTCTGTTGGACCTACCAATACAAGGTTAGTTGTCTTGTCCTGTGCTGCACACAGCAAAATATAAGTCAAAACAGCGTTTTGACTTCCAAGTGTTTTTCCTTTTGCTTTGAATTGAAGATTGTCCTGTAATGAAGGCAGTCTTAATTTCTGTGATATATGTGTGTGGTTTCAGAAGGCCCAAACTATACTAGTTGTGAAGATGACAAGACCAATTTCATCTCACCTGTCAAAAATAACATCTATGTTCGTGGCTTTATTACAATTAAGAATGGGGTGAGATTCTCTAAAGTAAAGAACTTGAAATACTGTTGGGAACTCAAATGATTCAGAGTAAGAGCCACATAGGAGACTAGCAAGAACCATTTGTAATATTATTGCCTAGGATACCTCTTTTTTTCACTTTACCTGTTTGCAAAAAAATGTGATGAAAAATGGTCTCAAAGGACAAAGTAGGATTTTAAGTCT
>NW_012098321.1:2262584-2264867 GCF_000951045.1 Mandrillus leucophaeus
GATGAAGCCCACTTGATCATGGTGGATAAGCTTTTTGATGTGTTGCTGGATTCGGTTTGCCAGTATTTTATTGAGGATTTTTGCGTTGATGTTCATCAGGGATATGGGTCTAAAGTTCTCTTTTTCTGTTGTATATCTGTCAGGCTTTAAGAATGGGGTAAATAAATTTAGCTCAACAGCCACCCTCTTTCCCTTTAATCACAATAGAAAACAAGGTGACTTACATATAAGGAGTAAAAATTTGTTTTCTTTCAAATTTGTGATTCTGGGAAATGGTGGTTGGGATAGAAATATAAGCTTCCATCGTTGTCCTTTAATATTTGTACGACTTTCTTTGATAAAGACAGCTTAAAAAGCAAACTGAAGGATAATATCAGAGAGCATAGTTCAACTAAATGGTATTTTATTCAATGATCTGTTCATAAAATATGTCTAATTTTTATGACTGTATAATAAAATATCTGACAAAAACAAATGGAATGTGAAATGAGTTTATCCACATTTCTATAGATTTTTACACAGAGCTTCAGAGAAATGTGAGGTGTAAAATAGGATTCAGGAAACACACAGAAGGCTCTTCACTTGCATATATTCTCTTCCACAGTTGTAACAGTGACCTCTCTATTTTCCTAAATTCCAAGTTTATCACACGCTTTTTGTCCTGAGGAAAGTATTTATAGTTTTCTCAATCTGTCAGGTTTACCTTACTCCTGAGACAGGCTTAGACCTATTAGTTACATGACTTGATACTCTTTTATTGTGTGTTTTAACTGTGAAAAGAAGTTAGAATTTTCAAAGCAGCCACATTCAAAACGAATTTGAAATGTGATCATTTTTATTCAAGGTTTGTAATGTCCAGGCACTTGTCACTTTTACAGTCACACATAGACAAGTAGGCGTGGCTGCTGCCAAAGTCAGAATTAAAACAAAACTGAAGTAAAATTTTCTATTGTATTTTTTCATTTTATGAAACCTACACATTATGTTTCTTCTTCTTTTACGTGTCATTCACCTATTCTTTAAATGTCAAAGGAAATAAACATCCCTGAAATTATCAATGTTACTATTGCTTTATGCCTTTCCAAGATCAGAACAAAAGGAATCTTGTGAACATTCTGGTTTAGATAACAATAATTTAAATTTGTAATATAACAAATATGTTAAAGGAAACAAAGAAAACTTGGAAACATCTCAAAATACAGAACGTTACAAATACACAGTGAACATGAAATGACTAACAATCTCATGACAAAATTGGGTCAGAATTCAAAGTACCTTAAAATAAAAACTATCAAAGTCCACTGATGTTTTAAATAATACCAGATATTCAAAATTAAAATATATTTGCTTTCTTCATGGCTTCTTTGCTTACAGGATAAAATGAATAACTGAACTATGCAATTAATTGCTAACTGATTCACTGCAGGTCAGAAAACTTTCACAAAACAGAGCAAAATGAATGCATATGGTAGAATTCATACACCCCACACACACACCCTACACACATATACATATAAATCAGATATTTTTGTTCCCTTTTCCATGTTCCTTCCATAGTATAAAAGGGCTCTACTGTTTCTGATCTCTGGTCCTTGCTCCCCTAACCAATTCTATGGGATGAGACTTTTTGTTGTTGTATCATCAAGATTTAGTCTTTATCTTTTACATTTCCCCATGTAGATTTAATAGTTGATGGCAGTACTCAATAAGTTTCCAGGGTGGGAGCAGAAATTAAAGAAGTAGAACTAGAACCATGTATGATTTCATGTAGAGGAACTGCCTTACTAGTAACAAAAATCGGGAAAGGCAGCAAGCAATAATAAGTCTAAATACTGAAAGCATTTTGGGAGTGATTGCCTAGAGTAGGAAAAGTATATTTGTCTGCTCAGGCTGCAATAACAAAATACCACAGGCCAGGTGAGGTGGTTCATGCCTACAGTCCCAGCATTCTGGGAGGCCATGATGTATCGATAGCTTGAGCTCAGATGTTGGAGACGGTGATGTATCGATAGCTTGAGCTCAGGTGGCCAACATGGCGAAAATCCGTCTCTTCAGGAAAAAAAAAAAAAAATAGATAGGTGTGGTAGAGTTGGAGTATGCCTGTGGTCTCAGCTACTCAGCAGACTGAGGAGGGAGGATCACTTGAGCCCTAAAGTTTGAGGCTGTCCTAGACAACAGAGTGAGACCTTGTCTCAAAACCAAACAAGAAAAAAACAACCAAGACTGCATGGCTTACACAACAGAAATTTATTTTCTCATAGTTCTTAATGCTGGAAAGTCGAT
>NW_012098321.1:2268316-2270374 GCF_000951045.1 Mandrillus leucophaeus
GATGATGAGCTTTTTATTCATATGTTTTCGGCTGCATAAATATCTTTTGAGAAGTGTCTGTTCATATCCTTTGCCAACTTTTTTATTTATTTATTTTTCTTGTAACTATGTTTAAGTTCCTTGTTAATTCTGGATATTATACCTTTGTCAGATGGGTCTGCAAACATTTTCTCCCATTCCATAGGTTGTCTGTTCACCCTGATGATAGTTTCTCTTGCTGTACAGAAGCTCTTTAGTTTAATTAGATCCCATTTGTCAATTTTGTCTTCCGTTACAATTGCTTTTTTTGGTTTGTTTTTATCATGAAGTCTTTGCCCATGCCTATGTCTTGAATGGTATTGTCTAGGTTTTCTTCTAGGATTTTTATGGTTTTGGGTTTTACATTTAAGTCTTTAATCCACTTCAAGTTAATTTTTGTATAAGGTTCAAGGAAGGGATCTGGTTTTAGTTTTCTGCATCCCTTCTAAAACCAGTATAAGACAAGGATGCCCCCTCTCTCCACTCCTATTCAACATAGTATTGGAATTCTGGCCAGGGCAATCAGGCAAGGGAAAGAAATAAAGGGTATTCAAGAAGGAAGGGTGGAGGTCAAGTTGTTTCTGTCTGCAGATGATATGATTTTATATTTAGAAAACCCCATCATCTCAGCCCCAAAACTGCTGGAACTGGTAAGAAACTTCAGCAAAGTCTCAGGATACAAAATCAATGTGCAAAAATCACAAGCATTCTTTTACACAAACAATAGGCAAGCAGACATCAAATCATGAATGAATTCCCATTCACAATTGCTACGAAGAGAAAAAAAAAATGCCTAGGAATATAGCTAACAAGGGATGCGAAGGATCTCTTCAAGGAGCACTACAAACCACTGCTCAAGGAAATAAGGGAGGACACAAACAAATGGAAACACATTCCATCATCATGGATAGGAAGAATCAATATGAAGAAAATGGCCATACTGCCTAAAGTAATGTATGGGTTCAGTTCTATTCCCATCAAACTCCCACTGACATTCTACACAGAATTAGAGAAAAAAAAAAAAAAGCTATTTTAAATTTCATATGGAATCAAGTCCCCATATAGACAAGACAATCCTAAGCAAAAAGAGCAAAGCTGGAGGCATGCATACTGCCTGACTTCAAACCATACTACAAGGCTACAGTAACTGAAACAGCATGGTACTGGTACCAAACCAGACATATAGGCCAATGGAGCAGAACAGTGACCTCAGGAATAACACTACACATCTACAACCATCTGATCTTCAACAAACCTGACAAAAACCGGGAATGGAGAAAGGATCTCTTATTCAGTAATTGGTGCTGTGCTGTTTCTTAAACCCAGGAAAAAAATTAAATTTACATCAAAATATAACAAACCTTTCTGTATAACTTTCTGGAATTCAATTACTCTTGATGTGTATGCGTAGGTCTCAAAGTAAGAGTCAGTATTCTGGGTCTATCTAAAAGCAGTCACTAATTGGGAATCAAAAGGCACATTACTCTTCCTTATTTTTAAGTCAAGATTTTGGTGTTACTGCTAATAATTTCCTGCTGTTACTTTACTTTCTGTTACTTTATTGTAAGCAGAAACATTAACATACACACAACATATATGCTCACATACATGAAACTGACACAAAGCATATTTAAAGTTTTATTTAAACTACCACAAAACATTCACATAGATTGGATCCCCCAGAACACTGAAAGACATAAGAGATTCTTATTAAGATGTTTTCATAGTGCCAACACTGCGAGGAAAAATTGTAATAGCTTTTAATTCTGTCATTTTAATGAGCTATGGTACCCTTTATAGTTTGTGTTTTGTATGTATGCTTGTTTGTGTATGCATGTGTTTGTATATCATTTGTGTATGTTTGTATGTGCTTTGAATACCAGAAATTTTAGCATATTTTTGTTTTTGCCTCCAACTATGTAACTATTCATCAACTATCTGAGATGGAGAAATGTAAAATAATGTGTAGAGTTAAAAATAATAAAAACATCTTCGAGATGTATTAGCTAAAATTTATGCTCTTTGTTACATGTGTACATA
>NW_012098321.1:2275819-2282555 GCF_000951045.1 Mandrillus leucophaeus
TCAGCAATTTGCTTTATCAAAAAATTAAAATTAGGGATTTCACAGAACATCCTAGATGAATTAATCATAACTCTTTGAGGAGAACTTGAATTCTCAAATTCTTGAACATGGTTAAATGAAGGATGCTGGAAATTTCTAGGTGATGTTTGAAGTATGTAAAAACCCTTAGCAAATCAGAAATTATGGTTGGCTTGGAGAGACACCAAACTGGGTGCCCTGTGTGAACGTGAGTTGTTTCTTAAAAAAAAAAAGTGCTTTATGTCTTTAAAAAAAAAGAAAAAAGGATACATGTGCAAAGCATGCAGGTTTGTTACATAGATGTACGTGTGCCATGGTGGTTGGCTGCACCTATTGACCCGTCCTCTAAGTTCCTTCCCCTCACCCACACCCCACAACAGGTCCTGGTGTGTGTTGTTTTCCTCTCTGCGCCCATGTGTTCTCAATGTTAAACTCCCACTTATGAGTGAGAACATGTAGTATTTGGTTTTCTGTTCCTGTGTTAGTTTGCTGAGGATGATGGCTTCCAGCTTCATCCATGTCTCTGCAAAGGACGTAATCTCATTCCTTTTATGTCTGCATAGTATTCCATCCTGTATATGTACCACATTTTCTTTATCCAGTCTATCCTTGATGGGCATTTGGGTTGGTTCCATGTCTCTGCTATTGTAAACAATGCTGCAATAAACATACGTGTGCATGTGTCTTTATAGTAGAATGATTTATTTTCGTTTGGGTATATACCCAGTAAGGGGATTGCTGGGTCAAATGGTATTTCTCTTTCCAGATCCTTGAGGAATCGCCGTACTGTCTTCCACAATGGCTGAAGTAATTTACATTCCCACCAACGTGTAAAAGCATTCCTATTTCTTCACAGCCTTGCCAGCATCTATTGTTTCCTGACTTTTTAATAACTGCCATTCTGATTGCCATGAGATGGTATCTCATGGTTTTGATTTGCATTTCTTTGATGATCAACGATGATGAGCTTTTTATTCATATGTTTTCGGCTGCATAAATATCTTTTGAGAAGTGTCTGTTCATATCCTTTGCCAACTTTTTTATTTATTTATTTTTCTTGTAACTATGTTTAAGTTCCTTGTTAATTCTGGATATTATACCTTTGTCAGATGGGTCTGCAAACATTTTCTCCCATTCCATAGGTTGTCTGTTCACCCTGATGATAGTTTCTCTTGCTGTACAGAAGCTCTTTAGTTTAATTAGATCCCATTTGTCAATTTTGTCTTCCGTTACAATTGCTTTTTTTGGTTTGTTTTTATCATGAAGTCTTTGCCCATGCCTATGTCTTGAATGGTATTGTCTAGGTTTTCTTCTAGGATTTTTATGGTTTTGGGTTTTACATTTAAGTCTTTAATCCACTTCAAGTTAATTTTTGTATAAGGTTCAAGGAAGGGATCTGGTTTTAGTTTTCTGCATCCCTTCTAAAACCAGTATAAGACAAGGATGCCCCCTCTCTCCACTCCTATTCAACATAGTATTGGAATTCTGGCCAGGGCAATCAGGCAAGGGAAAGAAATAAAGGGTATTCAAGAAGGAAGGGTGGAGGTCAAGTTGTTTCTGTCTGCAGATGATATGATTTTATATTTAGAAAACCCCATCATCTCAGCCCCAAAACTGCTGGAACTGGTAAGAAACTTCAGCAAAGTCTCAGGATACAAAATCAATGTGCAAAAATCACAAGCATTCTTTTACACAAACAATAGGCAAGCAGACATCAAATCATGAATGAATTCCCATTCACAATTGCTACGAAGAGAAAAAAAAAATGCCTAGGAATATAGCTAACAAGGGATGCGAAGGATCTCTTCAAGGAGCACTACAAACCACTGCTCAAGGAAATAAGGGAGGACACAAACAAATGGAAACACATTCCATCATCATGGATAGGAAGAATCAATATGAAGAAAATGGCCATACTGCCTAAAGTAATGTATGGGTTCAGTTCTATTCCCATCAAACTCCCACTGACATTCTACACAGAATTAGAGAAAAAAAAAAAAAAGCTATTTTAAATTTCATATGGAATCAAGTCCCCATATAGACAAGACAATCCTAAGCAAAAAGAGCAAAGCTGGAGGCATGCATACTGCCTGACTTCAAACCATACTACAAGGCTACAGTAACTGAAACAGCATGGTACTGGTACCAAACCAGACATATAGGCCAATGGAGCAGAACAGTGACCTCAGGAATAACACTACACATCTACAACCATCTGATCTTCAACAAACCTGACAAAAACCGGGAATGGAGAAAGGATCTCTTATTCAGTAATTGGTGCTGTGCTGTTTCTTAAACCCAGGAAAAAAATTAAATTTACATCAAAATATAACAAACCTTTCTGTATAACTTTCTGGAATTCAATTACTCTTGATGTGTATGCATAGGTCTCAAAGTAAGAGTCAGTATTCTGGGTCTATCTAAAAGCAGTCACTAATTGGGAATCAAAAGGCACATTACTCTTCCTTATTTTTAAGTCAAGATTTTGGTGTTACTGCTAATAATTTCCTGCTGTTACTTTACTTTCTGTTACTTTATTGTAAGCAGAAACATTAACATACACACAACATATATGCTCACATACATGAAACTGACACAAAGCATATTTAAAGTTTTATTTAAACTACCACAAAACATTCACATAGATTGGATCCCCCAGAACACTGAAAGACATAAGAGATTCTTATTAAGATGTTTTCATAGTGCCAACACTGCGAGGAAAAATTGTAATAGCTTTTAATTCTGTCATTTTAATGAGCTATGGTACCCTTTTTAGTTTGTGTTTTGTATGTATGCTTGTTTGTGTATGCATGTGTTTGTATATCATTTGTGTATGTTTGTATGTGTTTTGAATACCAGAAATTTTAGCATATTTTTGTTTTTGCCTCCAACTATGTAAGTATTCATCAACTATCTGAGATGGAGAAATGTAAAATAATGTGTAGAGTTAAAAATAATAAAAACATCTTCGAGATGTATTAGCTAAAATTTATGCTCTTTGTTACATGTGTACATACTTTCCATTAAACATAACGAGTTCTGAAATTGCCATCGTCTTGTATTTGAAGCTTATGTTGTGGTGTTTCCTGTGTTGGACTTACCAACGTCAGCACTAACTGGGTAGATACTGCCTGAATAAAAGCTAACAGAATTACAACTTTCATTATAGGTATGCTGTGCTACCAATTTTGTGTGTCATTGTAATCAGAGCTATTTCTCATAAACAAACACTGAATATAAAGTCACTTCAACATTTAAACAATTGCTTTTATTCTTTAGATCATATACATTAAAATAAAAGAATATTCAAAAATTGTACTTTGCTTCTGAAACATTTAAAAGTGATTAAATATTTAACTCAATGATAGATGTTTAAATGTCAGTATGACAGTACTCCATCCACATGTCCACAGGATTAATGAAGAAAAAAGGCTCTCTTTTAGAACTTGGACACATTTTTAAAGTTATTTTTCTGTATCTTAAATATAAATGAATACACAATGCTGGCAAAATGAAAACAGAGACAGGAAGGAAGGAAGAAGAGAAGAAGGGAAGGAAGGGGTGGAGAGAGTGAGGGAGGAAAAGAGAACAAGAAGGAAGAGGAAAGAAAGAATATGGGGAATGAAGAAGAGCAGGCCTGAATATAATCAGTTAGTTGATATCCCATAAGATATCAGCTACATGTGACAACTCTACAACTCCAAATACACAGCTACACAGAGTAATACATACAAAGATTTAAGACATTTCTCCAAAATTGATGGTTCATTTTATAAATATGTAGTCATTAAGAAAACTACTATTTGCATTTTTATTGCTACAATAAATCTTCATTAAGAAAACTATTTTTATTTTTAGTTTTTAAACTTTTTTTCATTTGTAAAATTTGTATTCATTCAAGAAAGCAATGTTAGCTTGACAACAGCCTAATTTTAGTTCTTTAACACCAAATCAGTTATTACTAGTGGAAATTCTCAGGTAAATTTTAAACACCTATATGCTAACACACACAGTCACACAACCAACCTAACTAATACTAGTAAAAAAATATTTCTCTCACACCCATTTCACAGGAAATCCAAAACACTACTCTGGTATAATTAACTCAGGGTTTATCATTAGATAAGAGAAACATCAGTTTCTTTTCTAAAATTAGAAGATTCATGCAGAAAAAGTGAGAAATGCAATTCAACTCTATTAGTTTGCGGTATAAATATTCAACATACTGATGATACGTAATGATATTACAAATAATTATGGTTAATTTTCCATATAAACTTGCCTCAATCACAGTACTTAGATATTTAATCAAAAACCAATCTAGATTTTCTGTGAGGGTATTTTGTAGATGAGAATAACATTAAAGCAGTAGACCTTGAGTCCTTAATGTGGGTAGACCTCATCCAATCAGTTGAAAGTTTGAAGAGTGAAAACTGAGGTCCTAGTGGACAAGGGAATTCTGCCTCCAGATTACCTTCAGACTGAAGCTGGAATGTCACTCTAATATACAAACAGTCTTTCACTCTGGCATACTATGCCAAATAAATTAATCCGGCAAAATAAAAATACAATCAACTTTAAAAATAATAAAATATCAAATGACTAGATGAACACTTCACGTGATAAATTTAATTTAAACTCTTTTGTGCTTATTCTTCATACGTGTCATTTATGTTATGTCTTAAATAATTTGAGACAGCATTCTGTTCCAAATTATATACTACTCACTTTCTTTTACATGACACAACTCACATAAACTTTGTTATCTAAAGTTTACAAAAATAATAAATATTAGGCTATAAAAATTAACAAAATTAATAACAAAAATGTTTTTATTTTAGTTTTATTTTTGAGGTGAAAAATGTTAACAAAAACACTGATAAATTCAGAACTTATTAAAAACCGTAAAACTTATTTCAAACAATGTAATATTTATAGTAATATATATTTATTACACATTTTTTCATGTATTTCAAACAACAGAATATCTAGGATAATCTAAATGAAATTATAAGCTAGTGGTAACCATGAATCAGGAAAATTACATTTGTATTTGATACATTAATACTTTTAACTTTTACATTTATAGCAGTTCCCTAGTCTGAATCCTAATTTTAAAGAGAGATGCATCACCTTAGTATTTAATGCATAAAAGTTGAGTGGCAATAAAACATTTAAAAAAGAATTTTTTCACTATTTCTTACGACTGCTAGGGCAATTTTCCAGGATTCCCAACACACATAACCAAATATGCTGAAAAATTTTATTCTTCTAGAAAACATTCTTCAAAGAGCTTAATGAATAAGATAATTGGAAAGTGCTAATAAACTGAGAGTGCCATAGCATTAACAGTTTTCAACATAATAATCACATTACTTTTTAATAAGATTACAGCTATTTATGAGATATGATCATTTAAAAAGAAATTTGGAGATACATTCTTACAGGATAAAAAGGAGAGGGAGAGAGATACAAAGAGAGAGACCAATAACTAACATTAAGAATTTCTTCTCAAATTTCTCCTTATCATATTAGTTTTCCTTTTGCTTTTGTTCTGGGAAAGTTTAAATTTGATATTCATTTAATTTCAAACCTCAATTTAGAAACAAAACAAATGATTGAATATTTTCACAACTATATTATTCACTAATGTCAATGACCTTTAACCAGAAACCACAAGGAACACATCAGCAGCTTCAGCAGGAAAGAAGATCCCCAGGAGGGACCCTCAGGCATCTCAGTAGGAGGGTTTCAGGACTTACAGGATTTGCACTCTCATTCTGTGATTTTGGAAAGACTTTATGCAGTCATGGATTTACTCTTGAATTTGTTTCACTCTCAGGCAGCAGGATTAATTCGATGTATCTCTTTATCTAGAAGGATAAAGAGGCAGCAGTCCTTCATCCTAGCCAGAATAGGGGGATGTTGACCATTTTTATGGCTTGGACAAGGTTCAGTGTCTATGTTCAGACATGAGAACAGAGTGGTCTGCTTTTGTCTAGAATCATATGGGCAGCGAGTGACCTTACCAATGCTAATATTCAGTGAAGCTGTGTGTTCAACAGCAGAACATCAGGGCCTAACTACAACTACAAGGCTAGATCTCCTGTTATGGAGTTGTTTTTCTCTGTCTCATTAGTCCATGTAAGATTTCTCTCAGATGATTTATACATCCCATTCCGTGTACTGGCAAAGAATATCAGGTGAACGTGTCTTTCTGATTAAATCCTATGTTAATGAGTTCAAGAGAGCCTTTTGATGTAGTATATATGTCAAATTCCTAAGGTCAGAACAGAGAATAGTGGACAAAGAGTTTGCAAGAGGACTTGAAACTGTCTAACTAAGAAAGTTACTCTTCCAACACTATGTTGAATAGGAGTGGTGAGAGAGGGCATCCCTGTCTTGTGACAGTTTTTCAAGGGGAATGCTTCCAGTTTTTGCCCATTCAGTATGATATTGACTGTGGGTTTGTCATAAATAGCTCTTACTATTTTGAGATACGTTCCATCAATACCGAATTTATTGAGAATTTTTAGCATGAAGAGCTGTTGAATTTTGTCGAAGGCCTTTTCTGCATCTATTGAGATAATCATGTGGTTTTTGTCTTTGCTTCTGTTTATATGCTGGATCGTGTTTATTGATTTGCATATATTGAAGCAGCCTTGCATCCCAGGGTTGAAGCCCACTTGATCATGGTGGATAAGCTTTTTGATGTGCT
>NW_012098321.1:2283714-2301964 GCF_000951045.1 Mandrillus leucophaeus
ATTTTCTGCAACATTTAATGATTTAAAGTTTTTAAATTATGAATAAATATAAAAATATAAATAGACTTATAAATATATAAAAGCTAGATAGACAAAGAAATTATAGTGCCTTCAAACTCAACATGTTTAAACAGAACTTTTTCTGTTCTTCCAAAACAATTCTTCTCCTTTGTCCCCACATCTGATCTATTAACACATTTTGACACTCTGCTAAAAAGTTATTGAATCCATCTGCTCTTCCCAAACCCCACATTTTTTCCTGATTGCAAAAGTTCACTATATATTGTATATATTATACATGTGTATATGTTACATTATATATTTTATATCTTCAGCTATCATGGTAGAATTTCTGGCCCTAATTATTGTCAGTCTCCCACTTTTTTTTTCACTTCCCATCTTATTCTTTTCCCACTCAGCCCTCACAGTGATTTAAGAACACGTTCTGAGTATGCCCCTTTCTCTGCTTATAACTCCACAATGATGTCTGTCTCCCTTCAGAACAAAGTCCAACTTCCTTGTCAAGGATTAGAAGGGCCTTAAGTTCCTTAACGCCCTGAATTCATCCTCAAAGTTTTAGGGGAAAGCAAGTTTGAGAGGCTCTGTCTCATTAGCCTGACCCAACCAATATTGTTATGTAGAAAATGGCCACTTAATCATTTTATGTAAAGGGTGAAGCAAATACATTCTCAAGGTTTTCTTTCCAAACATACTGATGCTCCTAAATTCTTCCTTTGAGCCCTCCAATACAAATGAGGGTTTCCCTCAATGAGCACACACACTTACACACATTATCACCCTATGCTCCAATTGCAATGTATTCATTTTGTTTCTCATATTTTGACATTTTCCCCCTTTGGGAGTTAGCTCACAAGTTACTTCTGATCAGAACACTTTGCCGCTGTTACCTTTGTTTTACTGTCTCGCCCCCCTTCAAATTCTGTGGATACATCTAACTTACTATTTGTAATTCAGCCTAGCAATCACTTTATCCTATTTGTGGAAGAAAGAACTACCATAAAAGGCCTCTCTCTTCTGTTAATTTGGGAGCTCACTGAGAGCTAATGAGATTTATGTCTTTATATTTTCAGTATTCACAACTGTATTTGAAAATAAAGTTATCTTGATATTAGTGAGAATTTATCATTTTTGAATATAAAATTATTTTCACTTTTTAAATGTATGATTATTAACACATTTCTTGGGGGGAAACAAAATAATCACACTTTTAAATTTCTGATGTAACCGGTCCAATTTGGCATTCAAATACAGGATAATGTACCTCTGTGTTTTCCTCCCCTAACACTCATCAATCATCATTAATCTTTGACATCTTCTGAGTTAATAATAATCAAGAATCATCACTCTTTTATTTTGGCTCATATCATTTTCCTTTCTTTTTGAAATGTAAATATGTACCATCATAAAACAGAAAAGATTAGAAATAAAAATATCAGATAATTGTCATTCAAAAGTGTTGTCACTAAAATACAGAAGAGATTTTTGTTTTTGTCACTGTGAAAACGATCCAAATATAAAATGTAAAAAAGCTATCTTTGGTGCTCTCTCTTGATCTCTTTTTGTGTTTGTATTTTTTGGAATATTTTTCTAACTGTATTTGGCACTAGCAAAAGTTAATCTAACATTAGCCTGCTTTCAACAACAGCCAAAAAATTAACTGATAGCAAAGAGGTTGATCTTTCTGACAAAGATAGAGTGTAATATTTACAGCTTTGCCTTCTATTCCACAGAAGTTGGGTACAATTGTAATTGTTGCAAAAAAGAGTGATAGTGGGTTTGAAAATTATTTAAGCTTTTAGAGAAAGTTTATTTTTAAAATGTCAAATTTCCTGCACCTAACAATAGCAGTATTTTATTAAATTATTTAAATAATTATTATTTATTAAATAAACAAGTGTTATTAAATAAACTTAAATAGAAATACAAATAATATAGTTATTGGTTGCAGAAAAATTTAGCACATCCTATATATGTGGAACAAAGTCTTTTAAACAAAATCATGGTGTGTACATACTACATTTTATTTCACTTTGTGTGTGTGTCTGTGTGTGTTTGTGTGTGTGTCTGTGTGTATATTCAAAATGTCCTTTTATGACAAGTTCTACATTACCTAACTTTCGCATACCACATTCTGATGCATCATACACAGTTCTTGGGTGGGGGTAGGGGGGTACTTTTGAAGTATAAAAAGCATTTAAAGAAATGTTTTTGTTTTGTTTTAGAGAGAGAATTTCTCTCTACCACCTAGGCTGAAGTGTAGTAGTGCAATTAGAGCTCATTGCAGCCTTGAACTTCTGGAGTCCAGTCATCCACTGACCTTGGCATCCCAAATATCTTTGATGAAAGGCCCATGTCACCATGTTTAGCTAATACTTCAAGCTATTTTTAGAGATAAGAACTCACTCTCTTGCCCAGCTTGGTTGTGAGCTGTTGACCTTCACCAATCCTTCTGCCTGGACGTCCAAGTAAGAAAGTTTGTAAGAGTTTGAATGTAAATCCTTTGAATGTAAATCCTTCTAGGTTTGTTTCTCACTTTCTCTAATATTAATGATTAATGTGTTTCTAGTCACAACTTTTGTTAGTTATTCTCTTGAATCTCACACCATATTTGTAATTATGTATATATATGTTTGTAATTATGTATATATATATTTGTAAATATGTATATATCCATAATTATGTGTGGGTTTGTATATATATATATATACACACACACATACATAATTACTAGCTGATATGGCATAAACAGTTTTAGGATTAATGCTTTTTACCTGTTGAAAACCAGAGTACATAGGAGACAGGAGATTCCTAATGTACATTTAGGGTGCCATAGACATCAGTCAGTATATGCCACAGTGGGAAACAAGAATGTTAGTTAATCTGGAAAGACTGCTAAGTGGACATTCTTTACATGACTTTTTACTGTTTCAATGTCTGTAAGTAAAAGTAGTTAGATTACTTAAACTGTTTTCAAATCTCACCAAACGTTTTGCATGTTTTATGTATAAGATGCATCAAATATACAAATTAAAATTCTCATTATTATTGCTGAAGTCAGACATCCCAAGAATTTGTATATATTCTATAAATTAGAAAAAATAATTACAACGTTTAATGTGTTATGAACTGAATATTTTTGTTATTAATAACAAAAACCACAGTTTATTAAAATATTTAAGGACGCCTTTTACGTATTTTCCAAGAAACTTCAATGTGTGACAAAATGAAATCTAAATCTTAAACATGATGGTTATCACAATAATGCTTTACTATTAATTTTATTAATAAAAACAATCACTGACACCAATAGTCAAGCAGTAGATCATTCACTCCTGAATTAATGCATGCACATCCTTCTGTTATAATATGTATTTTACATGAATCCCACCTGCTTTTAGTGTAATTAATCTAAGGTGGGGTTATGTCTTCTCCATTATTGTATTCCAACTGTAAATAATAGAGTCAGTTATATAATAGGCATTTGATACACATTTGCTGATTCAATAGCTGTATTCATTTTCTTTGACATATATCAAATACTTTAGAAGATCCTTTTGAAGCTTAAAAGTTTGGAAATATATGAAAAGAAGAAATTAAAGTTTATTTTCTTGCAAATTATAACTAAAATTATCTTCCTCTTTCATATAATTTACTTTATGATTGTATTAAGCAAATAGCTTAGCCTTTGTATCTCAGTTTCTTTTGCAAAATGAGATATTGGACTAGGTAATTTTTATGACTATTTATATCTGCAACATTCTATAATAACAAATACAAAACACTCTTTTCTCAGCATTTCACACTTGCAATAATTTATAGGTGTTTATATAACTTTTAGTTTTGGTTTCCTCTCTGAGTGCCTGAAGACATGGAATCCTCTGTATTCTACTAGATTCTCTTAGTCCTGCTATAGAAAGAACAATTCAGTAAGAACCTTCTTAAAAGCCAAAAAGAAAAAAAAAATGTACGTGCAATGTGGAATCTCAATATTCTAGGGAAAAAAAAGAGAGAGAGAAGCTCTTAGCAGGAGAATAAATAGGGAACAAAAAGTTTAAAAAAAAGAAATGTGAATACAGTCCCAGGGAGATGAATCAAAGTGGCTCACACAAAGACATAGCACTGATCACATTAATCAATTAGAAAAAGTTTATGGAAAAGACGTCACAATTCTCATAACAAAGGTAAGAGTTGAGAAAAGGCTTCAAGAAAATACGTGGATATTGGTTGAACTCCCAGAGGGCATAAGACAGCCAAATATGGAAGTTCTTACAAAACAAAGAAATAAAAGCAAACACTGTCTGAAAGATTTCACTACATACTGACCCAAACTTCCCACCTTGAAAGTTTCGTTAGAATACTAATAGCTAAATGGTGGGAAAGGGCCATTGTATTAAGCTAACTCCCTTAGGAAAGATAAGACTACTGGGGCTGATAAAAGTTCTTACAAGCATACCATATTTAGTTTCTAATAAGAGCTATGTAGAACTATTCAACAGGATTTTGAAATACATACCATGTTCTTGAAATTTGAGGAGTAAAAATATTTTTCTAAATTAATGAATATATTGCTCTATTCTCAGGCCTAACAATGCCTTGAAATCCATGGAATTTAAAAATGGAGGATAACACCTCTGATTTCACAACATTAAAGAAAGAAAAGGTAAAACAAGATTGATATATCTAAAGTATATGTTCAGTTTATTTAAAAAATCCAGACAGGAAACCACGAGGGGATATATAAAAACAGACCTATTTTAATACAGATGGATGAAGACAGGCATTCAGAGATAAGAAAAGATTTAGTAAAACTCGAGGGAATATCATGTCTGTCTCTACTTTAAAAAGTGTGCAATATGGCCCTTTTCTAAATTTACAGAGTTCTTGTTGTTTAAAGAGTCGGAAAATAATTTTACTTGGCATCAAAATTGAATGTACTATAATTTCATAGGAAAGGAAGGAGAGAAAAGAAAGAGAGAGAGGGAGGTTTCATCAAAGATTCACATAGGTCTCCTGTGAGAAGCAGACAAAAATGTCGCAGATCCCCTGTAAAAGAAGATCTATACTTCACAAGGAATGCCCATAGTGTAAAATCTAAAAGGTGTTCTTATATTTTCCCACACCGGTCCTACAGACATATATTTAAATCTTATAAGAGATGCTGATTTAAGTCTTCAGTTTATTCAGTCCTTACATAATGTTTTGTCACAAATATTCAGTAAAATGTAAGGTATAGCAGTATGTTCTTTAATGAGAGTTAGAATTTATTTTGCATTGGAACCTTAAGCTTAAAGTGTTAACGTCTGTAACATTAAAAAATTGCAACTTTCTATAATATAATAGATAATGTAAAGATCAATGCAAAATTACATAGATTTTGCATTTCATACTGGGAATAGTATACAAAGTAAAACCAACTGATTCTCAGCACATGACCCCAATTATAAAAAGTTTGAACACCCTCTACATTTGAAAAAGGAAAGAATTATAGGCATCTATTTACATTGTATAGTGAATGATGAATAGTAGAATTAAGTCATAGAGCTACAATTAAGTTGTCTTCAGATAATATGGCAAATACAAATTATAAAAGGAATAATAAATTGGCCTATGGCTTTCACTCCATATGAATAGTTAGCTATCAAGTATCATGAAAATGCCAAACATTTCTTAAAATACAACTCATTTTAATGTAATGAATGAATACATTATTATGCACTTTTTAGAAGGTAGGAGAAGGGCAGTATATCTATACAAAGAAAGAATATGACACAGCCTAGTTTTTTAAAAATCCGACAATGCTTTAATTGAATTTGTACTCAATTTTTTAAATTTGTGAAATAGAATCATTTGAGTTTATAGCTATATACTTCATAGATACATTTTTTAAGTTGAAACACATTTTGAATAGCAAAAGAACAGATATAAGAAAAAAAAAGAATTTACAATTAAATCTTTTTTTTAATCATACCACAATTCCTTAAAAAATGATTTAACACACTAAAGTAATACATGCTCCTTTCTTGTTGCTGTTCATTAAATAATTTTCAGGTTTTCATCTGTTAAGTACCACTAACTTTTTCATAATTTTGCAAACAATTATATGATAACTAAGACAGAATTTTCTACCAGACAATGTTTAGCTTTACAACATGATCAAACAACTTATAACTTGCATAATTCATTTTGCTTAAGAAATTATTAGTTGAACTGTGATGTTCCAAGGCAATATGAAAATGTTACAAACCAAAGAAAAAAGTAAATAATGGTAATCTTATATCTTTTTACATACCTATGAAGTTAGATTTTCTCATTTAAACACTCCAGAGAACCCTCTCAGAGCACACAATAACTATGTTCTCATTAAATTAATTGTCCAATACTTCCTAGTTTGAATACATTTTATATAGGTGATATTCCATCACCATTCTCCATCATTCAGTTATCCATATTTCATCATATTTCATAGTTTTTTATTTTTATACTATATTTTTTATTTTTATACTATAATTCTATGCATTGTATAGCTTCAATAAAGATTATTCTATTCATCTATCAAATATTTATGCTAAACCTACACATAATTGCTTGATTATTTACAGAGCAGCTGCAATCATTTAACCTAGCTACTAAAAGAACAGTTTTACTAAAGGTCTACATTCTTGCTATTTCCCCTTTGGGGTTATGCTTGTAGCAATATGGAAAGGTAAAAAGGGACTGCGAGAAATTAAATCATTTATAAAAATAGAAAACTATTTTATGATAACCATAAGGGCATTGGGTAGTGTATGTGTACTCCTGTGTTTGTATCTCTACATGCTCTGTCTTCCCTACCCTCTCCTCCCCTTCTTTCTCATCTCCTTCCCTTACCTTCTTTTCCCCCTGTATCTTTCTCTCTTTCTCTCACCATCCATGTATTCATTTATCCACTCATTTATTTATTTATACATCAATGCATCAGCTACATGTCTGTATCTGTGCATGTGTGTGTGTGTGTGTCTGTGTGTGTGTATGTATATATCTACCTATACTTACTGGTCTATGTTTATCTATCCATCATCTATCTGTCCTTCTGTCTATTTATTTATCTATCCATTCTCTTCCTAAATATCTGGAAATCATTATATTGTTATGAAAAATCCAAAACTTTAGTTAATAAATCTAAACTTATTTCCAACCTAACTTAGAAATTTACTTAAATATAAGGCTTGACTCTGGAGGTCATCAACATCAGTTAGTGTTTATCTAGAGAAAATTTCTCAGTACGTTATTTTTACAATAGAGACTCAAATGTGCATGGACCTCAAACCACTGCCACGTCTAAAATGTTAAAAATTCTAGTATTAACTACCCAGTCAGTATTTGCCTTTCTAGAGTTGTCTCATATCCACTGTTATAACAATTTGCTTCAATCAGGAACAACAGTAACAAAAAGCTATTATCTTGCCATTTATACTTCTCTAAAACTTAAAAAAATCTATAATTGTCCCTTTTTCTATTCTGATTATTTTACACGTTTGTTGAAGAAAGTAAGCTATACCTTCTGTTGAGCTGTAATTTTACTAAGTAGTCCTTCACACTTTCATTCAAGATATTACTCTGTCACCTGAAATTTCATTAAACTGATGTTAACTCTGATGTGTTGATCTGATTCTGTCCCCTCGCCCCCAAGATACCTTCAGAGATGGTGTAGGTTTCCATCAGGAAGCACATAAATGGTGATCATTATATTTTATATTCTGTAATGAAATAAGGAACTTAACTGCCCAGATTCATTATTTCATTATGGAATGCAAAATGTAGAATTTCTAATTCTAGCATTATTTTTTGTTTTAACTGGAACACCGTTAAGAGCAATGTCCCCTTAAGAATTATTTGACTATTCTGAGGCAGAGTTTCTACATGGAAAGCAGAGTAAAAGGTCGATTATTTTTCTTCATTTGCCAGTACAAACATGTGTTGCTTAATGATGGGGATATGTTCTGAGGAGTGCATCATTAGGCAATTTTGTCATGTGCACATCCTAGACTGTACTTTCACAAACCTAGCTGGTACAGCATGTTACAAACCTAGTCTATATGGGATAGCCTATTACTTCTAGGCTACAAACCTGTACAGCATGTTATGGTACTGAAAACTGTAGGCAACTGTAACACAATGGTAATTATTTGTGAACCAAAACATACCTAAACATAAAAAAGTTACAGTAAAAATATGGTACAAAAGATTAAAAATGGTGCACCAATATAAGGCACTTATCATAATTGAAACTTACAGGACTAGATGTTGCCCTGGGTGAGTCAGTGAGTAAATGTGAAGGTCCAGGACGTTACCATGTACTACCGTAGACTTTATATAAACCTTGTACATTTGGGCTACACTAAATGTATTTTAAAAATTTATTTTCTTGATAATAATTTAGCCATAGCTTACTGTAACATTTCACTTTACAAACATTTTCATTTTCAAACTTTTTGACTCCTGTAATAATGCTTAGCTTAGAACACAAATACATCATACTGCCGTACAAAATTATTTATTTTTATATTCCGAATCTCTAAGCTTTATGCAATGTTTAATGTTTTCAACTTTATAAACATTTAGTTAAAAACTAAGACATAAACACACATAGTAGCCCAGCCCTGCACCGGGTCAGAGTAATACATGTCATTGTCTTCTATCTCCATGTCTTGTCCCACTGGAAGTTCTTCAGGTGCAGTAATATGCATGGAGCTGTCATTTCCTATGATAACAATGACTTCCTGTAAAACACCTCCTGAAGGACCTGCCCGAGGCTATTTTAAAGTTAACTTTTTAACAATTATGTAGAATTACTACTTGAAAATAATAACAAGACACTTAGTATAGTAAATACATAAACCAGTAACATGCTTGTTTACTATCATTATCAAGTTTTATGTACCATGCATAACTGTACACCCTGTACTTTTATACAAGTGGCAGTGCAGTAAGTGTGTTTACACCAGCATCACCACAAACACACCTGTAAGGCATTGCACTATCACTTTACAAAGGCTACGACATCATTGGGTGATAGAAATTTTTTAGCTGCCTTATAATTTTATGGGACCACTGTGGTGTGTACAGTTTGTCTTTGACCAAAACGTTGTTATGCGGCACATGACTGTATTTAGAATATAGAGTTGCTCTCCTTACATGCATTTTTGACTAACATAATCTCCTGGATTCAAATATATTTAATGTTTCAATACTTTACGACGATGATGCTTATTGATGCTCCAATGTTGTCCTATATCTGGGCAATGAGAGCAAATGCAGGATAACTTTTAAGTGTTCTTGACATGACCTTTAATCTTTGACAATTTTCTTATTTCTGGTATGATAAAATATTTGTATTATTTTTATCATATAACTGGCATCAGCTATTTCTTCTAGAAATCTTCATCCTTACTAGTGAGAAAATCAGAGGACATTAATCTCACTGCTATTAAATTCATCATAATTTCTATTCTCTTTCAGGACATAAACCTAAAAAAGACACATATATATATATTTTACTGATAAAATATATACATTCATTCTGTTTTTTCTAGATCATATCTAAGCTTCTGGATTTTCACTTATTTGATTTTATGTGTCCATGCCATTGATACTTACAACCTTGATTAATAACAAAGTTGTCTTAATTAATGGCTTGCTTTAACCTACGTGCCAGTTTCAGGAAACAATACCAGCACTACTAATAACAATATGATTAGAAAGAAACAGGGTTCTTTTGTGTTGTTGTTTTGGGTTTTGTTTATTTGTGTGTTTACTTTTTTGAGACAGAGTTTCACTCTTATTGCCTAGGTTGGAGTACAATGGTGTAACCACAGCTCAACGCAACCACTGCCTCCTGGGTTCAAGTGATTCTCCTGCCTCAGCCTCCCTATTAGCTAGGATTACAGGCATGTGCTACCATGCCCAGCTAATTTTGTGTTTTTAGTAGAGACGGGGTTTCTCCATGTTGGCCAGGCTGGTCTCAAACTCCTGACCTCAGGTGACCCATCCACCTTGGCCTCCCAAAGTGCTGGGATTACAGGCATGAGCCACCGGGCCTGGCCAAAACAGGTTTTTTGTCTGTTTGTATGTTTGTTTTTAATCTTCTTCTTCCTTTTAAGACATATTCCATCAATCAGATTAGTATTTCAAAATCACTGAGATAATGACTCTCCACTGCACTATGAAAACAACTTGCTACAGTTAAACTTGTATTTTACTCCATTTTTAAAGATTTAATCTTTTAATATATTTTGTTTTATAATTATAGAATGCATGTTCATGTGTCTAAAGTTAATTCCATAAAAGTCCACCTTTTTTCTTTTTTTTTTTTTTTTTTGATACAGAGGACAGAGTCTCGCTCTGTTGCAGAGACTGGAGGGCAGTGGTGCGATCTCAGCTCACTGCAACCTCCACGTTCAGGGTTCAAACAATTCTCATGCCTCAGCCTCCCGAGTAACTGGGATTACAGGTGCCTGCCATCACGCCTGGCTAATTTTTGTATTTTTTATAGAGACGGAGTTTCACCATGTTGGCCAGGCCTGTCTTGAACTCTCTACCTCATGTAATCCTCCCACCTCGGCCTCTCAAAGTGCTGGGATTTCCTGCATGAGCCACCATGCCCAGCCTTTATTTCTCTTTCTCTCTCTCTCTCTCTCTCTGTCTCTCTCACACACACACACACACACACAAAATTCTATTTGAATTTTGATTTATCCTTTTATTTTGATTTGTTTGCAGATTTGTTTTTAAATAAAACACACACACATTTATGCATGTATTATCTCATCCATCCATTCTTTGATAAATGAAAACACACCGGTAACAATAGTATCCACTTCACTTTATACTTTATCCCAGAAATTTGTTACGTATATAGCTTGTCTTCATTCTTTTCTAAACTCCAAAGTATTACATTGGGCGAATATACTATAGTTTATTCAATTAATCGTTATTAAAGGATTTTTGGATTTTAGACAGTTCTTCACTATTGGTTCAAAGTTGTTCTTTCTTGGTTTTATTCACTGTGTGTTTAATTTCTTTGTAATTTTTGTTTTATTAATTTGCCTGATCTATCAATTTTTTCTTATAGCTATATTTGTTATCCCATAATTTTCAGGTGTTTAGTTTTTATAATTACTTCCAAGACGTTCTAAAATTTCAGCCTATATTTTCCATTAGACAGAATAGTCAATGAATAACTTGGTTACAATGTTTGTTATTTTAATGTCTTTTGATAAGCAGATATTTTTACATTTTTAATGATTCATCTATTTCGTTATTTAAATTATATTTTTTCTCTTTCTTTCTAGTAAACATTTGCTTAATCCCAAATCACAAAATAATTATCTTATGTTTTCTCCCACACATTTGTTACTTTTCTGTTCAGGTGTATTATCCATCTCAAGTTAATGTTGTGTTTGATACAAGTCAATAATTAGGCACTTTTTTGTCTCCACATATATGGATATCCAGTTTTTCTGAGATCATTTGTTTAAAGACTTTCCTTTCCCACACAGACTATATTTAATACTTTACTTTTTAAAATATATTTTCCATTGTTTGAAAATCAGATGACTGTGTAGGTATTAGTCTATTTCTGTGCTTGTGTGTGTGTGTGTGTGTGTGTATGTGTGTGTGTTTCTATGTGTTGGTTCTTATGCCAGTACTGGTAGTGATAGGAGGCAGACAAATTCCTAGGCAGACGGCGAGGAGTCCCCAGTGGAACTCAACCTTCAAGCCAAGGACAGTCTGAAGCCTGAACACCAAACTAGCAATTCCGGATCGAGTCCATAGACCAGAGGGAAAACTTCCTTTTTATGTTCAGTGTGCTCAGCCCCTGATTGGTCCCAGGCCAAGCCTTCACTTCAGCCCCTGATTTGTTCTCCACATCACCATACCTCTTTCTGAATGGTACCTTTTCCAAGCCCACCCATAAATCAATCAGCACGAATCTCCCCATTCTAAATCCATAAAAACCTGGATTCAGTCTCGCAGCTGACAACTCACTTTCAGGATCCCTCTCACTGCTGAGAGCTTTCTTTCTGTCCCTCAGTAAAATTATACTCTGCCTTACTCACACTCTAGTGACCATGTAACTCATTCCAGTTGGTTATGAGACAAGAACTTGGAACTTTCCGAACTGCGGGAATGAAAGAGCAGTAACACTCCCTCCCACCTCCTGAACTTTGAGAAGGAAGAGATTTCTTGGGGACTCATCCAGAATCAGTGGAAGGCCGAGTAAGAGTGAACCTGTGATTCTTTACTTTCAATTCCACGGCTGCTTGTCCTCAGATATTTTTCTAGACCAGATGGAGCATTGAGCTTCTGTCAGTTAATTAAGGGTGAATTGTGTGGCTGCTGGTCTACAACACACAGGTAACAGGCTTGCCGGGCAGAACTTTGTTAATAACCCTTCACCTTTAGGTGTTGGGAATGCTGGCATTGTTCCAATCTAGTTTACCTTCATGGAAGTCTTGCCATGCCATAGGATCAGAACAAGGTCCTTAAGGTATCTTGCTGAGGGTACATCTTGGTGTTACCTGAAGACTCCTGGACCAGCTCCAGTCCCCAAAAGTCCATTCGTGTGTTGTTTAAAGGTTTCCAGTCTTTCCCATCATATTTTCTTTTGAGACTGTCATGGCTGCTAACCCGTCCTTATATACAACTTTACGAGCGGTTTTGCTACCCCAAAGAGATAGCATTACTGGGCAGAATGAGTACTTGGCTTAGTCATCAGGAGTGTAACTCAGAACAATGTGGTTTTTATTTATTTCTAGAAAGAAGGGAATACAAAGATTTAAAGAGTTTTTTTTCCTCTGTTGAAGAAACCCACTGGCAAACAATAGGAAGCTATTTTGCCCTAGACAACATTTCATTCTCTGCATTATAGTTGTTTTTCCAACTTGTCAGGAGTCAACACAGTGAAGCAAACAGGGGAGTCAATATATGCAAAAAAATTGTTCTTTTGGGGCCATTTTGTTAGGCTGGGCCCCCAGTCCTTGCGGACCTCTCTCTGCCTTCTGCCTTAAGAGGATCTGGTCCCTCAGCTTCACACTAACATTTCAGACTCTCTCAATAACTGCAGAATCCCTTGGATAAATTGGAACGGATGGCAAGTGGACTCTTCCCTTTGACTGCTTAATCTGCCTTATTCCTGAAAATCGAAGTCCCTTGTCTGCTGGTCTTATTAAAATCAGCTTGTGTGGGTCCTACAGCTTGCCCCATTTGTGAATGGAAAAAATCTGCTTGTAATAGGGAAGCAACAGTGCACATGCCCTGCCAGTTGTTGGCTGCAATTTGATGAGGGCCACTGGGAACTAATTTAATGGATCCATACTCCCTCCTAAGGTACCTCTCTTGTCTTCAGTTAGAATCATTTCTCGGCAGGAGAAGGGGACTGTGTCTGGGAGTCAACCGCTCCAGTTTCCTCAGGTGATATGATCTGGCCCTGTCTATCAACTATCAGTTGAGGGATGTTTTGAAAGATTTAAGGATGCTCCCTCTGTTAGAGTTCCTTGACCAAATCCTATTACTTCAATGTGTTTTCCAAGCTTCAGTCTGGAGCCCTAGAAGGAAAACTAGATCTGACGGATCCAGAGGCAGTCAACAGTGAAAGGCTAGGGAACAGTGAGGATAAGCATGATGATTCCTGCCAATCAGTCATTCCTGCTTCATGGGTGGAGGTCATGCTTGCATCCATGACATGACATGAATGCCATAAGCCCATCCATGGTGTCAGTACCAGTTACTGACATTCTGAAGATGCCTCAAATTCAAGATAATAAAGATGGATAACAAACCATCTGCAGCCAGCAATCCCCTGGAGTGTATCCTGAATCACTGGAACTCCTTTGACCCTCAGACTCTAAAGAAAAATTTTCTTTCATTCTTTTGAAAATGGGCCTGGCTAGATTATAATTTGCAGGATGGGGAAAGTTGATCTCTAGAGGGAAGTACCAATTTTACTACTATCTTGCAACTGGACCTTTCTGTAGATGTGAAGGCAAATGGTCTGAGGTCCCATAGGTTCAGGCTTTCGTTGGCCTTCAGTGTAATCTAGACCTTTGCTGATGTTGTAGGATTGATCCAGCTCTCCTGGCAGTCATCTCAGGAGTGGCTGCAAGGACAACCCTTTGGACTTTCTGGGACTGGAGCTGGTCCAGGAGCCTTCAGGTAACACCAAGGTGTAGCCTCAGCAAGATACCTTAAGGACCTTATTCTGATCCTATGGCATGGCAAGACTTCCATGAATAAAATTTAGATTGGAACAAAGGAACTAGGGAAGCAAACTCCAGAGGTGTCTCCAGTGTGGGAGTGGGCTACCTCTGGTCCTGCTCCTCCTGGTCTATCCAGGCCTCCCTATCCAGGTCCTCTCTAAAGCTTGTCCTATCCTAGAAATCCTCATTTCAAGTGGGTCCCAGCCTCACTTATGCCTACCCATTGACTCATCAGCATGCATTTCTCCATTCTAAGACTGTAAAAACCCAAGGATCATTCTTACAGCCACCAACCCACTTATGCTTCCCCTCTCACTGCTGTGAGCTTTCTTTCTGTCACTCAATAAAATTCTACTCTGCCTTACTCACTTTCTGATGTCTGTGTACCTCATTCCTCTCAGTCATGATGATAGTGACAGGAGAGAGAAATTTCTAGGCAGACATGGATTGGCCCCCAGTCAAACCCAACCTTCAAGCTGAGGACAACCTAAAGCCTGAAAACTGAACTGGCAGCTCCAGATAGAAGCCATGACCAGAGGGAGAACTTCTATCCCATATTTCCCCTTCCTTGATTGGCTCCTTCTGGATAATGCCTTCTAACCAATCAGATGGTACTTTTTCAAAGACCACCCATGGACCAATAAGTATGAACTCCCCAATTCTAAGCCCATAAAAACCCCAGACTCAGCCTCACAGACAGCTACCTACTTTCAGAGCCCCTCTTGCAGCTGAGAGCTTTCGTTCTGTTGCTCAATAGAATTATTCTCTGCTTTACTTCCTGGTGTCTGCATACCTCATTTCTCCTGGTTACAGGACAAGACCCTGGAACCCACTGAATGGTAGGAACAAAAAGAACTGTAACACTCTTTACCACTTTCTGATCTACAGAAGTGAAGAAAGCCACTGTGTGCCACACTCTCCCATTTATCAAACCACAGACAGCAGGAATAAAAAGACTTGTAACACCCTAGCTGAACTACTGGAGTGAAAAACCTACTGGATGCCACTCCCTTCTGCTTACTAAACTATGAGAACAAAAAAGCTGCGGCAGTGGGAAAAGAACTTGGAACTTCTCAAACTACAGAAGTGAAGGAGCCTAAACACTCCCTCTCACTTGCCAAACTATGGAAGTGAAGAAGCTACAATACGGTAACACTTCTTCCTGCCCACCAAACTACAAACTACAGAAGTGAAGAAGCTGCAACATTTCCACTGCCTTGATTACTATAGCTTTACAGTAAGTCGTAGAGTTAAGTAGTACACATCCTGCAATTTGTTGTTCCTTTTCAAGAACGTGTTAACTATTCTACATCATCTGTACATTCATATGAGTTTGTCAGTTTTTTACACAATATCTGCCAGGATTAGATTTGGAATTACATTGAATGTTTAAAACAATTTTTCCAAAATGGATAACCTTAATATATTGAGTTTACTGATTCACGAAAATCATGTACAGCTCCATTTTTTTTCTCCAATGTCTGTTAAGAATATTTTGTAATTTGCAGTTTATACATTACCTACACATTTTATTAAAAGTATCTCTAAGGTGTTTTTGTTTTTTCACGTTAATATTAACTAAATTATTCATTTTTTTCTCTTTTTGTTTCCTTTTAGTGTGCAAAAATAAAATTTCTAAGTTATTATGTAGATTCCTAGAGATTTTATATGTAAATAATAAAGTAATTGATAAGTAGCTTTTTATTTATTTTCCTTACCTTACTGCAACAACCTTTGTTGCAATATTGAACTGAAGTGGTGAGATTAGGCATTCTTGACTTTTTCCAAAATATATTTGGAAAATCTTCAATATTTCACCATTGGATATGATGTCAGTTTTAGATTTACTTACATGCTGTTTACGTGGCTTAAACAATTTCTTTATATTCTTAGGATGCTGGCACTGTTTATGTTATTAACATTGTAAATTTGAATAATGCCTTTTCTGCATCTATTGGAATGATCGAGTGCTTTTCCATTCTATTAATAACAAGAATTACATAGATTGATTTTAAAATTAATCAGACCTGAGCTAAACATAGGCTACCGTGATATGTGAACATTTTCTATATTGATGGATACGATTTGCCAGTAATTTGTTAATGATTGTTGTGTTTGTGTTTAAGGATGACATCATTGTTTGTATGTTCTTTTTCTTTCCTTTTTGGGGGTAATTTTATTATCACAGTTTAGTGTTAGGCATTAGCAAAGAAGTGGGAAAATGTGTTCTTCTTCTCTATTTAAAGGATCATGTAAGACTCTGATGATCTGATTTTTGAGATTTTGATTATATTCACCAATGAAATAATTTTACCTTGGAGGTGTCTTTATGAAATATATTTTATAACTAATAATTTAATTAGTAGCTATAGGCTGTCAAGTTTTCCATTTTACTTCATGCCTTTTTTGATAGTTGTACTTTTCAAGAAGTGTATTTATTTTATCAACATGTTCAAGTCTATCAAAACAAAGTTGTTATTAATATCCCCTTATTATTTATTTATGTATTATCTGTGATGATAGTCATGCTTTCAGTCAAAGATGCTGATTTGTGTTTTTTTGGTGTTTTTTAAATTTAATAGCTGAGCTAAAGCACTATCAATTTTGTGGGTATTTTAAAATGACCAACTTTGGCTTTACTAATACTCTATGTTTTTGCCATTGATATCACTTCTGTATTTTGTTCGTTCACCCAATTATTATTACTTCATTTCATCTTACTCTTTTTTTTAGCTTATTTTGGAACCATAAGCAATTACTTAGGCTTTCATTTTTTCTTGTATAAAATGTACAGCTATGGATTCGTCTCCAACTATTTTTGTGGCAGTATCACACTGTTTTTGGTATGTTCTAATTTCTAGTACAAGGTATTTTTTTGCTGTTTGTGTGCATGTGTGATTCTTCTTTGATCTTGAATCATTTGTAAATGTATTCTTAAACATCCCAGAGTTTGTATTTTTAAATATAGGTGATTGACTACTGACTAAGTATATTTTCTTACAAAACTAATTTTGTATAATATAAGAACTTTTAAGTTATTTAACGTGTTTTAAGTACCATCAAATAGTATATTTTGGTACATGTGACAAGTACAGTTGAAAATAATTCATATTACGAAGTTGTTAAACTCAGTGTTCTATATTACAATTAATTCAAAGTCATTGGGAGGATTTTTTCAAGTCTACATCATTGTTGTTTTTTTTCTAGTTGCTTTTGTCAGTTTCTGAAAGATAAATTTACTATCACACATTCTGCTTATGATATATTCTACTTCTCTTTCTATGCTTATCAATTTTGTTTTATGTATTTGAAAGCTCTTCTGTACATAAACATTTTCAAGTTTTTTATTTTCTGAATAATTTTTTTTTTTTTTTTTTTTTTTGAGACAGAGTCTCGCTCTGTCGCCCAGGCTGGAGTGCAGTGGCCACATCTCAGCTCACCGCAAGCTCCGCCTCCCGGGGTCAGGCCATTCTCCTGCCTCAGCCTCCCAAGTAGCTGGGACTACAGGCGCCCGCCATCTCGCCCGGCTAGTTTTTTTGTATTTTTTTTTTTTAGTAGAGACGGGGTTTCACTGGGTTAGCCAGGATGGTCTCGATCTCCTGACCTCGTGATCCTTGTATTATTATGAAATATTTCTATTTATCTCTTTTCATTATATTTATCATGATATCTACTTTTTTATAGGAATATAGAAAACATACCCTATTTATTCTTTTTTTTTCCTTTGGCATGATGTTTTTTTCTATATAATTAACTTCAACATATCTATGCCTATTTACTTAAAATATATCATTTGTCAAAGTATTTTTCTCCACTTTGTAAGTAATGCATCATAAACATTAAAGATTAAATATCTTCAATTTAATTAGGGTATTAAATTCATTAATATTTAATGCTAATCAATTAGTTTGAATAGAATCCTAGAATTTTAATTTATGTATATCATCTTTCTTATTATTTCTATGCTTGTTTTCTTACCTTTTTGGGATGAC
>NW_012098321.1:2302019-2327773 GCF_000951045.1 Mandrillus leucophaeus
CAGTGGCCAGATCTCGGTTCCCTGCAAGCTCCGCCTCCTGGGTTCCCGCCATTCTCCTGCCTCAGCCTCCCGAGTAGCTGGGACTACAGGCGCCGCCACCACGCCCGGCTAGTTTTTTGTTTTTTTTTTTACATTTTTCGTAGAGACGAGGTTTCACCATGTTAGCCAGGATGGTCTCGATCTCCTGACGTCGTGTTCCACCCTCCTCGGCCTCCTAAAGTGCTGGGATTACAGGCGTGAGCCACCGCTCCTGGCAACTTGAATATTTTTAGATTTTCATTTTAGGTTATACAATAATTTTTTAGATGAATTTATTTGCATACATTTTTAGTGGATATACTAGGGATTAAAATATAACTCCATCAAGTTTGATAATCTACTAAGAATAACATTTTTATGCCTGATAAAAAATATATAAATCTTGTACTTATACTTAATAATTCATCCCCTTCCAATCTTTCATATTCTAAATGTAAGATATTTGTGTATGTATATATACTTATGATGTGTATATATACTTATGAAATATATATATCATATACTTATGAGATATATATGAGATATTTATATACTCATATATACTTATGAGATACATAGATATCATAAGTACATAAGTTTTAAGCTCCACAAGGCATTTTTATTCGGCTTTTAAAAACAATATATACATACACATAATATATATCATATATTATATATTATATATCTTACAATCTTATAAGATACATATATCTCATATATACTTAGGAGATATATACATATGTATATATATCTCATAAAGACCTATGTTTTAGGCTCCATAAGGCATTTTTATTCTGCCTTTAAACAATCAAATGTTGTTAAAATTATTAAGATAAAATATATTATTTTATTCACAAATTTGCCTTTAATTTTATTTATTTTTTCAGATTAAAACGTTTCCATTTCATATTATTGTCCTTTATTTTAAGGTCATCCACAGTAAAGGTTTTCTGACAAAAGATTACTTTGTTTCTTTTATCTAAAAATATCTTTATCTCAATTTCATTTTCAAAAGATATTCTTAGTGGATGTAGAAATCGATTTTTGTGGCACTTTAAGAATATGTTGTTCCACTGTCTTCAGAATTTCATTATTTCTGATAAGAATCAATAATCATGCAAACTGATATTCTTCTAGATATAATGTGCTGTTTTTCTCTGGTTGCTTTTAATATTTATCTTGATTTTCTCTTTATTTGGGTTTAATAGTGGTTTGATGATAAGCCTCAGTGATTTTCATTTTCTTAGTTTAAACTCTATTAGGTTTTGTTAGACTTCTTGGATCTGTAAATTTGTATCCATCACCACATTTGTAAAAATTGCAGTCATTATTTTTCCAAATATTGTCTCCACAATATATATCCTACTTATTTTCACTATTTCAGACTCCAACTACATTTACGTTAGAATATGATATTGTTCCATATGCCCCTAAACAACTTTATTTAATTTTTGACACTTTTTGTCTACTCTTGAATTTGCATAAACAAATAAAACACAAAACAATTTATTAGTCAATGCTTATATAAATGAATATTAAAGCATCTAATGTTATGTTAGATGGGATTTTATTATGATTTGAATATCAAATTTTAGCAATAGAAATGATGACATTTATTAATAGTTTGGTATCATATTAGGAAACTTCAATCTGCCTACTAATTTTATCCATTTATGTATTAATAACCTAGAACAGAGTTTGGCAAACTCTGGTTCATAAGTTTGTCATCTGCTTTTTTAAAGAAACCACTACAGAAATTTATTTATTTATATATTTCCTATGGCTGCTTTTGTGCTACAATGTCAGAGTTAAGTCGTTGCAAAAGAGACTATAAGGACCAGAAGTCTGAAACATATACTATCTTGCCCTTAAAAAAGAAGTTTGCCTACTCCTGACTTAAAACGTAGGCGAAAACATATTTATATGGAAATTTTAAGCACTCTCTCTTATTATAGGAAACACAAAATATAAACTGTCTTTAGATTAATTTGCTGGTTATTCCTTATTAATAAGTTAATATCTAATGAATATATGTTTTCCTTATGACAAGCATTACATTTTTATCTGTTTTATAAGCAAAACATATTAAAAACATTTTTTCAGATCTAAAAGAAATAATAAAAAATGACAGTAATTAAGTGGTTGATTAGTGAAATTCATATATACTAGTCATTGCTTAAGGAAGAAAATATATGTTTAAAAAATTGACAAGAAGACAGAAAATATACTAACACTTGGTATTTTGTCTGTTTTCAGGGATAATGAACCTTAAATATTAAAATTTTATTTTGTAATAAGGTAAATATATAGAGAGAATTTATACTGATAATAAAAATATGGTTTTTTAAAAGCATGAGAAAAAGCTAAAGACCATTAGTGATCCTATCAATAGAAAATAAAATTATGAAACGATTCTTTTTTTTTTTTTTTGAGACAAATCTCACTCTGTCACCCAGGCTGAAGTGCAGTGGTATGATCTCGGCTCACTGCAACATCCACCTCCTGGGTTTAAGCAATTCTCCTGCTTCAGCCTCCCAAGTAGCTGGGACTATAGGCGCCCACTACCGTGCCCAGCTAATTTTTGTGTTTTTAGTAGAGACAGGTTTCACCATGTTGGCCAGGCTGGTCTCAAACTACTGACCTTACGTGATCCACCCTCCTTGGCCTCCCAAAATGCTGGGATTACAGGCATGAGCCACCGGAAAGAATTGTTCAAAACGAATGAAAGTTAGCAGACATAAGACACTTATAAATAAGAGTTCAAAAGGCATAATTAGAGTTTCAGGTAATAAATTTTATTATCACATAAAGACTCTCAAAAATATTAAAACTATTAACAAATTTGAGGGAGAAATCTTATCCATATATTATGTTTGATTACAGATTAAATCAATATGTCATTTTACAAGAATAAAAATAAAATTTTCTGAAACTATTCAGATGTAAGACAGAAAATAACAAACCAAATACCGCATGTTCTCACTCATAGGTGGGAATTGAACACTGAGATCACTTGGACACAGGAAGGGGAACATCACACACACCAGGTCCTATTGTGGGGAGGGGGTAAGGGGGAGGGATAGCATTAGGAGATATACTTAATGTAAATGAAGAGTTAATGGGTGCAGCACATCAACGTGGCACATGTATACATATGTAACAAACCTGCACGTTGTGCACATGTACCCTGGAACTTAGAGTATAATAAAAAAAAGAAAAAAAAAAGAAAATGCTCACGTTTGGATCATTACATCAGGAAAAGAGTTGGGAAAATATATAAACTCAGATCTATGCCTGACAGTTTCAATAGCAAAAACTTTATTACATCCACATGAAAATAGATTCTAGAACAAAGAATTTTGGACTGGAAACTCAATCTCTTCATTAAAACAGTGAATGGAAACTGATAAATGGAGACCCTATGTCAAGTGTCCAAAAGTCAATGAAAAAAAAATCACTTAAGATTGTAACAATGACTGACTGTGTATACATTTCTTTTACTACTACTTGCTATATACAAGTCATATTTAAAGGATTTTCTATAGGTCAAATGAATGAAGTCAATAAAAGCTAACATTTTTATTGTGCTTAATCTACTTCAGGCACTATTCTAAGTACTTTCAAACATTAATTCATATAGTCTTTATGACAATCTTAGGTTGTCAAGCTTCACATTTTGGCAATGTCTCTATTTGCCTAGACCCACATTGGGGTCCTAGAAACTGGTCTTCAACTACTGCCCTACACCTAAATCCAAATTTTGATGTGATAAATATTTAATTTTGCAAAATTTTGGAATGTACAAGCCACCCTTGTTTTTTATATGAACTGCAATTTTGGGGGTCCTCAAGAGCACCGTCCAGTGTAATAATTCATTAAGACTCACAGAACTCACTGACAGCCATTATAAACACAATGACTATTTAAAACATGCCATTAAAATCAGCCACAAAAAGAGATGAATGGGGAAGAGTGCAGGAGGTTTCCAAATATGAAGCTTCCAGTAGTACTCATCCAGTGATGTCATGCACAACACTAACTGCTCTCAGCAATGATGTGTAGCAATATGCATGGAGTATGGCCAACACAGGAAGCTCACCTAAGCCTTTTTTCCAGGTTTTTTTTTTTTGGATTTGATCTTGTAGACATCACTACCCATGTGGCTGACCTTAGCCTCCAGTCCCTCCAGAGGTTAAGTTGACACCTTGTGGCTCAGAGGTCCCACCATAAATTATTGTTAGCATAGACTATTAGGCATGACCCAATCCCCACAAGTAAACAAAGCCACTCTTATCAGGCAGGATATTCAAAGGACTTAAAGATTAACTCTCAGAAAAAAAGAGCAAAAACTGGACCTCTCTTTTGGAGAGGTTAATTTTTTCCTACATTAGTCCACAGATATGATGCATCTGTATTGGGCTTTAATCGATTGCATAATTATGTTAGGTAAACAGGAAAATGCCTTTTCAGATTTTCTTAAATTAAATCTTAAGAATACTAATGACAAATGCACAAAAATCGTATGTAGTTTCACATTCCCTCTTAACCAAATATGCCACCTTTTGAATGCGGCAAAATTAAATTATTTTCAAATTATTGTTATATGACTTCAAAAATGTCCTGCACAATTTGATGTGCCTAAATAATAAGAACTATCCCTGGAAAGAGAAATATACACCCGAAATGATTATTGCAATTTATTTTCCTCTCACTTTGCTTCCAAACGACTTGTAAGAAAGATAAAACTTAACAATACAATAACAAGTAAGGATGCTGCAATTTCATGTCTTGGGAACCTAATATCTTTCTTAATTATGAATACAACTCTTATTAACAATATATTTGGAAGAGCTGCAAAGGACATGTATAAAACCTTACTTTGAAGTCACTCTAAAGTAAAAGAATGACAAAGTAGGGTAAGTGTAGTGCAGAGTAGAAAAGCTATCTTGGCACAATTGTCACTGCCTCATAAAATTCTTTTTTCCTGACTTTACAAGTGAAAATTTAAACATGAGTATACCTTTAACTAAGCTTAGTATGCCAGGCTAAACATGGTAAACTCTATGTGTTGGTGAATAAATATGTCTATTGGTATTATTATATGAATGTCCTTAAATAAAATATCTTTCTAATTTTAAATACTATGCAGAGTGTGGTAATGTGAAATTTCCTTTCAATATCTGTAGTATAGCTGTTAGGAAATAGTAGCTGGTAGCGTTCTGACTTCCAGTCTTAATAACTACTTTCACTGAAAATAAAATGCATCATTTTGGACATTCATTTTCAATTTTGTCTGCCAAATGAAATGTTATCATTTACAAATCAATGGAGTGATCTGATCAAACACAAATTCGATTATACTCTCTCTTCCACGCTAAAATTTAAACCTACAATAGCACATAATACATAATTCAAAGGTATTCAATTTTTGCAGCATTTCCTACAGTGCACAAGAAAATTTCTTTTTGCAAACCACTAAAATCCAACTAATTGGATATTTTATTTAATACTACCTTCGTTAAGGTTATATTTATCATGTTATTGATCACCTTTCTCATTTTGTGTTAACAAATTCAAAGTAAAGAACTCATACTTTTTTGATATTAACTATTTTGTTCACTGAACCTCTTTTAAAAGTATATTTATTTTTCAGAGATGTCTCATATAGGTAATTTCAGAGGAGCAAATATTATGTAGACGTCTTTGTCTACCCATGTGTAATATTTGGATGCCTTAGCCAATATCAAAATCATGTACGAAGACTAATTTTAGAATAAAATTAAGTATATGTGTTCAACTTATAAATTGTGATAAGCCTAATGCTATATTATTATACCATTACATGACATTATATATTATTTGTTCCTTATTCTTATATTTAAAAGTGTATATATTCTCCACAGTAATTTATGTTGTCTGATTTGTTGTCTATTGTAATATTAGAATAAGAAAACCTTTTATCTTTACAGTTGAATTGTTGTTTTTAATTTTTTTACTGTGGTAAAATACACATAACATAACTTTTCCATTTTAAGCATTTTAAGCATACAATCCAGTGGCATCGATTACTTTTACAATGTCATATATCCATGGCTTGTATTTCCCAAGATTATACCTCATCCCAATCAGAGACTCTACCCGCAAACAGTATCTCCTCCTGTCTTTGTATGATTACGTTTTATTTTAAGTATCTGTTTATAATCCAATTTTAACGCTTAATTACTGTACACATAAATAAGAAGACTTTTGGCTAAACCATGAGCCTACAATTTCTGTTTATTAAACTATAAAAATATATTTTAGAAACTGCTGAAAATATATTTTAAACACACTGTGGTATTGTGGGCAGGGAAGGGAAAGGATGTCTTGAGGTCCTGGTAAACATTGGTCACACAAATGGTGTTGAAGGAATATATTTTGAATTAAATTCATTTAGATACATGCTATGGGACTGCAATAAACAGATATCCAAGAACTTCCTCAGACTTCTAGAAAGTGTTAAACATTTCTCGTGATAACTATTCCAATAAGCGTCTAATAATAGAATCAAAGACTTTGTCACCACCTATTAGTTTCCTTTCCTTTTTACAACACTCATTCTGCCCACACTTATCAAAGGGCAACTATCAGATCCACATATCTGGCAACACTTTCTTAAGTCCTCTACTGTTAACTTAGAGAATCCAAAATACAGGCCGAGGTTAAATAAGAACCACACATTGATGCTGCTAATTGTGTCTTGCCACAAATATCGGAAAAGTACTTAGTTCTAAAACCATGAGAAGAAAATGGATTTAATCAGAGACAACATATTTGCCCTCTCAAAGATTTTTATTTTTATTTTTTGGATGAAGAAGAAACAAATGTATTTGTTTATAACAAACTCCATACAGGCAAAATTGGGCCAACTTCAATACCATGGAATATCCTTGTTTGCAACGAATAATCACTTGGGTATCACAGCAGGAGAAAATGCTTTGTTTTCTAATTCCTGAGTCTAATTTATATTCATTTTGAAATATAATTTATTTGCATTATTATTTTCTACTAATATGGCTACTCAACATAGTTGAACAGATAGAAGCATTTCTGTTTTTCCAGAAGACCAATAGAATTATAGTTTGTTCTAATGTTTATTTAAAAGTGTTTTCATGCCACATTCTATACATTCATCTTTTAAAAAGTACAAAGATTTATTTTTGAAGTATACAACCAATAATCCTTCATTTTCTTTCATAAATTGTAAGAACTGTAATGAAATTACCTACATCTGATATACTTTGATTTTATTTTTTAAATTATAATTTAATTTAAAATCAAATTATAGTCTAGTACTCAGTGGAATCCTCCTACCTGTCCCTGAGCTTTGACATATAGAAAAATCCTCTATCTTATAACTCAAGTCAATGTGCCTGTATCTGAGTCCATTTGTCCTCCAAACCAAATTTGCTAGTGCTCGTGTTTCTCCCCTCAGATTGCCGAAAGCAGTGATTATCTGCAACAACTACCCCATTGCCTAGCACAGAAGCCTATGTTTCATGATTCACTGACCCATTTCCTTTTCTTCCTGCAATATCTAACAAATCACACGTAGATTCTATCTTCTAAAACACCCTATTTTTCTCCTAGCATTTGCCACTAATCTGGTTACGGTGTCATTAATTAGTCTTTGAACTGCTGCAAATTATCACTGTTTTCTTCGTTTCCCAAACTTTCAACAAATCAGGTCATTGCCCCTCCTTAATAAATATTTAAATTAATATGTAACCACGTCATTGTTACCAAAGTACCATATGTCTTCTTAATTTTTCCACGGACATATTATTTAATCACATAATTTTTACAAAGCATTGAGATTACATATTTTTTTCTTTGTTTAGGTGTTTAAGGACATTATCCCTTAATAGATCACCTTTTTAAGACAGGTGGCTTCAAAAGTATCCTGGATATTTTTCAGTGCCTGGAAATGAAAAAATAGCTTTGGTGGGCAGGGCACAGTGGCTCACGCCTGTAATCCCAGCACTTTGGGAGGCCTAGACAGGTGGATAACCTGAGGTCAGGAGTTTGAGACCAGGCTGGTCAACATGGTGAAACACTGTCTCTATTAAAAATACAAAAATTAGCCAGGCGTGGTGGTGTGCGCCTGTAGTCCCAGCTACTCAGGAGGCTGAGGTGGAAGAATCACTTGAGCCCAGGAGGTGGAGATTGCAGTGAACCGAGATCACACCACTGCACTCCAGCTTGGGCAACAGAGGGAGACTCCATCTCAAAAAATAATAGTAATAATAATAACAGAATGAAATAAAAAGACGCGTACTTCTCTCCTTACCACTTACCAGCTTACCAGAGGGGTAATATTGGCCAAGTAACTAGACTATGCTGTACCTCAATTTTCTCATCTGTAAATTGGATGTAATAGTAAAATATATCAGGCGGGGTTGTTGTGAAGATTACGTAGTTTAATATGTAAAAGTACATAGAATAGTGCAGAAAACTCATAAGCACTATGTAAATTTTAGCCATTATTTCATAAGTAGCATATGAAGACAAGGAATATTTCTTATTTATTATTTTTTCTTTCTAAGCAGAACAGTAATTCTTACAGGGCTTATGCTCCATGAATATGTGTTAACAGATATGTCCTCAACTAAGTTAATTAATGCTTTAATAAATTCAAGAGAAATAATTATTATATAAAACAATAGATGTTACTCTCCCAAAAAATTGGAAAATATAATTCTATAATACAGACTTATTATCCAAAAAATTATATAGTCTTAATGTGCGTAATGATTATATGCTATAAATATATTACATAAAATGTAGTTATCTTTTATTAAGTCCATAATCTTGTTCAGAAATTATACATAAGCAATTTTATTTCTATTATTTTTATAATTGGTTGCATTTTTACTCAAGATAACCAAGCTACCATGCTATTTTGTATCCACAGGCATTATGTTTCCAGGCATACAGATTTCTATCAATTATCATTAAAATAATAATTAGTATGGAATTCTTTCTCATCCTTTATTTTAGAAGGCATAATCCTATATTACTCTGATATCATTATGGGCCTTGCACGTAATTAAGCTACATATATTCATGGTGCAATTTCAGCACTGCTCTTAAAGTCCTTCTACAAGTAAGAACCCCACTATGAAATTATAAAGCAAATATGGCCTAATGTGTGAGAAGTGCAATATTACATGATTAGTTTCTGTAAATGTATTTTGTCAGACTCTTCTCAAAACACTACCTTGAAGCATTTTCTCTAAATGAATGGCAGTTTTTTATTTTAGAAAAACAAATGAGAAGAAGTAGATATTTTGGAATGTGAGGCAGTCTCTTGAGAAGTCTAGATCAAAACAATAAAGTTGCAGGTAGCCAGACAGCAGCAGGGGATGCCTGTACACAGTAAAATTTAACAATTTCTAGTTACAGATTTATTAACTTTTTCACGAGCGTGATTGATAAATAAGCTATAACAAGTAATCTTGCGCAAGCTTTCTCTTTGCCATTCCAATACTGTGCTTGGCTAATCTCTGTTCACCTATAAGATGTCACCCTGGGGAAGCTGTCATCCTGGATTCTCTGTCCTACTCTGTGCTATACTGCTTAATTGGGGTAAAACAATCTTACATTATCTGATAAAATTCTAAATATACTTTCCATAGAGACCAAGCCAAGAGCTATAATTAACAATAATGAAAAGGTTGCAATCAATACTCTTCTTCTACTACATCAAGGTAAATAGTATTTTTGAACTGGCCTCGACAACTCATCTCCACTGACAATATCCTTTCTTAGAATAAGACAATCTGCATTCCAAATTACTAAATTTCTTCACCAGAAACTTTTAGAACATATTAGAAGTGTACATTGAGGATATTCCCAAAATGATATCCAACAATTAAAAGTTTGTACCATGATTCTGGCCACAATGCAATGAACTATTTATTAGCTGTTACTGCAATGAATTCAGTGGCTGAAAAAAAATTACTAAGCCTGAGTGTTTACAGCTACTTTTAATTTCTGATTAGTCCCTATTCTTTTAGAAATACAAAGACCAGGCCCAGTGACTCACACTTGTAATCCCAGCACTTTGGGAAGCCGAGGCAGGAGGATTGCTTGAGACTAGGAGTTTGAGACCAGACAGGCAACATATTATGGCCTCATCTCTACAAACACTAAAAAATTAGCTACGTATGGTGGTTCATGTGTATATTCACAGCTGTTAGGGAGGCTGAGACTGGAGGATCATTTGAGTCCAAGAGCTGGAAACTGCAATAAGCCATGACCATGCCACTGTACTGCAGCCTGGGCAGCAAAGTGAAACTCTCTCTCAAAAAAATAAATTAAAAAAAAAAAAAGAAAGAAAGAAAAGAGAAAGAAGAAAAAAGAAAAAGGAAGAAAGGAAAGAAGAGAGGAAGAGGGGAAGGGAGGAAGAGACAGAGAAGAGAAGGGAGGGAGAGAGGGAGGGAGGAAGAAATTAAAAATACAGAAAAAGTGAAATATATAAAATTTATTTGTATGAGTATTGGTTAAATTCTTGAAAAGGGGGAATTTAGAATATTAAAACAGATTAACTAGATTTTTAAAAATTATGGCTAGATTTAATTTACCAAGAATATCATTGCCAACAAATAACATACATTATTAAATTCTAACAGCTGGGTGGTGGTGAGAAGGGAATTAATCAATACATAAATCAATAATGAATGAAGAAGATAGTATTTTAGTGTTCAGTAACTATGTCAGGCAAAACTTAAAAGCACTATTACAACAATTTGGCAAGAAAATTCAGTTATTAAAATATATTCACTAAAGCTCTTCCCTTCGTCTAAGAATCACGCTGCAATTACTTTACTACAGTACCTCTGGTTTTGAACTTTTATTAACTGTGAAAAAAAGCACATTGGGATTATTGGTCAGAGTTTTTCACAGTTATTTCCACATCACCAACTCCTCATCAATCAAGAAATTGCCATTTTTTTCCATAGAGTATATTGAAGTTCATATCGTCTAAATGTCAGTGAGAAAAAGACTTAATTCTCCTTGGCAAGACGATCATGTACTTTCATTCTTGCTCCATAATTTTCAGCCATTATGGCACTTTCATTCTGGAAATGTGTGCACACATGAAGCAGCAGTATAGATTGAAATGGCAGAGGCTTTCTAATAATCCAGAGAGATGAAAATCCCCAATGTGCTGTGAGCAGTATCTGAATGAAACAAACTCCAGCATTTAATTCATGGGAATAATTTTCAAAGTTCCCTTGGATTGTCCTGACAGTTTCTATGTAAATAATTCAACTTTACATGTTAAGAACATTTCTAAGCATGTCTGTATTCAAAAGATGATTGTATTATCAGTAACATATTTCTTGCTTTATGAGTTTTTACAAATAATAAACCCAAATATCCTTGTCATTAACCAATATGTTATATCTCTGAGACTTTTATACTAATTCTAAAATAATGAAAATTATGTTTGTATTTTGTCATTGGGTTTCCTTGGGCTCGTTGATTTTTTTTTAAGTAAAGTGCAAGGATTTTTATGTATTTTGTATCCTGCATCTACTCTTTAAAAATTGAAGTATTCATGTATATATCCTTTTTATAATATATCACAGAAAACTTTATGCCACCCAATACGATTCATAAAGATTTATTTGACTAATTGCCTAATTAATATAAATCCTACTTTAAAAATTTCACAGGCCTGTGCAAATCCATACTGATAACTTTATTAAAAATATAAGCCTGTACACGAATGTATGTATGTATATATAAATATACTTGCACATACTTAAAATGTAGAACTTAATCTATTTTAGGAGCTAATCCATAATTTAATACATTCGGATGCATATGGAAAGTAGGAGAAGGTGTTTCTTCATGATATTTAGTGCAAGAGCACAATGTGTTGTGTTTGTTTAGCACCTGCTGTGCCGCCACATGCCAATCCACACTCTCTTCATCACCCTCACTTGTACAAACAGCAGAAAGAAGGGACATTGAATAGGATGATTTTATCTGGAATGAATATATCTCTTTATGTTAAAGTACATAGCAGCACTTTAGGTCACTTACAAACTCTGCTCATTTTCAAGGTCTAGTACATCTCTCACCTTTTTTTTTTTTTTAAGCAGAATTCCAAAATACTGATAATTCCCCCTGAAGTTTCCTTTCACAGAAGTGTAATGCTTTTAAGAATTAGTAAGTTCCCCAAACATGTCCTTCCTTAATTGACCTTCAACATCTTTTTTGATTGCTTAGTTCTAAAACCTCGACTGTTTTGTATGGTTCCGTATCCCCATCTCTGTTCTTTTTACCTGATATTTTGAAGATGGTATTCAAGCATTTTTTTTAGTATTTTATATGTATATGGAAAGGGACAATGACTGAATGGAATATTTCCAGATAAGGCAATCTGACTGTAGAAAAATATGAAGAAGATTTGAGAAACTTATCATATTTAATTGAAAAAGATTTAGAGGGTAATTTGATCACTGCACTGATATCATTCAAAATGTTCTTCATAGATAAGAGGGTAGATATATTCTGTGTTGCTTCAGAGAGTCATACACGAATAATTGAAATCAATATACAATTACATTTTTGAGGAAGGAGAGGGTAGCCTATTATCTAAGTACCAATTAGATCAGTGGATAGCTTGGAAATTGAACAGAGAACAAATAAGAAAACATATCAGGAAGGCATAAGGACTAGAGGCATGAGAAAGGATTTTTCATTAGTCAATTAATGAGTCAATTTATTAATATTCCAGAAATCAAGAGACAATAACACAAAGATGTATTACTTTTCTCCTCCCTCCAATTACCACTGTGCTGTTCTCAGCCAAGCTGAGTATCTTCCCTACAGGCCTCCTGACTGAATGAGACTTAGCAGCCCAGTGGAGAACAATGGGAACTCTACTGAGTTCTGTCATTAACAAGGCAAATGGTCCCTCAGTTACTTCTCTTGTTCACTGTGTCTGAAAAACCAAGTTCACATGTTAACTCATATTTTCGGGATTTTTACAACTTATTTCTTAACTCCACAGGGAACGTAATAATCAGTGTTTCTGAAAACATCTGTTTTAAGGTAAAACTCTAAATGGCTAATTTAGAAGAAATAATGAAATATGCTAAATACAAAAACACAATGATAGAAAGGAAGGAAGAATCAATATTTGAGAGATATTCAGAAACATTTGAATTACGGCTGAATATTGGAGAAAGTAAAAGGAAGTTGTAAATTTTGTTCTTTCTCACGTATTCTTCAATACAGGTCATATTACAGAAGACAAATATTTGGTGAGATGATAAACCGAGTATGGAATATATTCGATTTTACATGTCTGTGGGAAATTTGATTAGGAGATGGAACAAGTAATTGTGTATATAGATCATGATATGAATAGCAAGTTCCAGACTTTTAATCAACAATAATTGGAGAGTGAGTATAGAAGAGATTGTACATATGAATAACTGGTATGAAAGAGAGAATTCAGAATAATTATACTGGAGGAGAAGAGAAAACTACTGAGAATGTTTGCTTATAACATCAGACATTTAAACCTTTGGCAGAGGAAGAGAATCAGTCATGCAAGAACAGAAATAATGAGTAAAGAAAGCAAAAAAAAGTAAATTGTCTAAGTATTACAATTTAGAGATATTTCTAGAAGGATAAAATGAAGAAAATTATTTAACAATTGAGAGATAGTAAATCAGATGAAATATGAAAAATGTTTCCCAGGATTTAGGAATAAAGACATCATTGATGCTTTGTTTGAACTATAATCCTGTGGAAAAGACAATTTATGAATGGGTATGGCTTTTAATCATTGTTCTATGCACATGTTTATTTTTATTTATATATTTTCAAAATTTTTATTTTAGGTTTGAGGGTACACATGAAGATGTGTTACATAGATAAACATGTGTCACGGGAGTTTGTTGTACATAATATTACATCACCCAGGTATGAATCTCAGTACTCCATAATTATCTTTTCTGCTCCTCTCCCAACCTCCCTCCTCAAGTACACCCCAGTGTCTGTGATTTCCTTCTTTGTCATTTAGCTCCCATTATAAGTAAGAATATATGGTATTTGGTTTTCTGTTGCTGTGTTAATTTGTGATATGGGTTGGCTGTGTCCCCACTCAAATCTCATATTGAATTGTTAACTCCTATAATCTCCACATGTCATGGAAGGAACCCGGTGGAAGGTAATTGAATTATGGGAGTGGGTTTTCCCCATCCTGTTCCTGTGATAGTGAATTAGTCCCACGATATATGATGGTTTTATAAAGATGAGTTCCCTCACCTGCCACCATGGAGGATGTGCTGTTGCTCCTCCTTCACCTTTTAATATGATTGTGAGGCCTCCTCAGCCATGTGGAACTGTGAGTCCATTAAACCTCTTTTTCTTTATAAATTATCCAGTCTCATGTATTTCTTCATATCAGCATGAAAATGTACTAATACAGTTTGCTAAGGATGATAGCCTCCAACTCCATCCATGTTCCCACAAAAGACATGTCTTGTTCTTTTTTGTGGTTGTGTAACATGCAAAATTATTTATTGTGTATCATAAATGCTTTATGTAACTTTTATTTAGAAACTATAGTTAATTTTCACATGTATAACTATTTGTAAGTAATGTTTTTAAAGACAGAATATTAATAAGAATGAGGAATACCTCTGCTATTTTTTAGCTCAATATTATAGTATTTTAAATTTTCCACTATTAGAAATAATACTACAATGTACGTGTCTACATATAAATTCTTCTGTAGTTCCTATATCTTGACAATAATGTTCCAGACAGGATTAGGAGTATAACCAAAATTTTGAATTAGCAATATAAATTATATAACACAACAAGGGCCCCAATGTATTTTGCTAAAATAATTTTCTAGTATCCAATACTTATTTATAGTTCTGTCAATGAATTAATGGCATTTTTATTAGAATTGATAAGTTTTTTGAACATTATATCTTAATAGTTTATAGAATATGAAAAGATATAAATAAAGACAAAATAGAATATTTGAAATAAAGGCAAAAATTAATCACAATAATGTGTTAATCTATAAAGTTCAAAAAAACGGATATTTGGGAGGGGAATGGGAAATTAACAACTGCTAGTTGCATAACAATAACAAAATTATGACACAGTCAACATCCCAATTTTCAAATATATTACAGTGTATTAAAGTTCATTAATCCAAAAAGTACAGAAAGCTAGAAAACAAAGAACAATTAAAGTTCATTAAATCATAAAATGCAGAAATCTAGAAAACAATATTTTCCATAAGATAAACAGATTCATGATCACTGAGAAGGAGGAAGTACTTCAAACTTGAATTGCTGAACGTTTTATAAAAAAGATAAATCATGACAAGACTTTCAAAATTTCATATAACTTTTTTACTTAAAAACATTAAAGATTGAGAATCTTTCATTTTGTTTCAAAACTATGAATTTAGTACACCAATAGGATAGTTCAAACGTTTACTTTAGAGAGGCATGTGAATGTAGATGTTAGTAGCATAGATTCTGAAGTGACACTCCCTCTCTTCATATCCAGATCAGCTAACCTCTAGCTCTGTGACCTTAGACAAGTTATTGAAGCCATCTTTTCTTTTGTTTTCTCTTGCATAAATTGGAGAATATAATTGTATCTGCCTCTTCGAATTTTTATGAAGATTAAAACTTTAACATGTAAAAATGGTTCAGAATGATGCCTGACACATGTCATCTGTTATATATAGATTGCCATTATTATTACTATTATTACTGTCATCATTCTTATTACTACAAATAAATCTTAGTGAAAATAAAATTTTTAAATATAATAAAATGGAAGAATAATAAACTGATGAATTTAAATACTCTTCTAAAGGTAAAGGGGAAGCATCTGGATATTTTCAATAGAGATGTGACCATACAAATATTTGTCTGATTTTTACCAAAATGAATTTGACAATAGTAAACAAAAACTTATCAATAGTAAACAAAATAGTTTAGCAATAAATCAGTTAAGAGTTAATGAAGAAATAGGTAGGGATTATATTGATTATATTGATAGGTAGGGATAGCAAATACGGGAAAAAACAAGGCAAAGATTGCAATATCATTCTCAATCATTTTTCCTAGTATGTGCATTGAGCACAAACTACACAGCAGATATTCTACATGCAAAGCGTTATCATCTCAGACTGTTCTTTTAGAAAAAATAAACATCTAAATGTCCATTGCGACATCAGATCACAGGCTACAAAACAGATGAAACCAATACACCTGCTGTTTAAAATGTCAAAGCTCAAATACTTTAATATTTTATAAACTCTGTTGTTTCCAAGACCTAATACATGAAAACATCATTCACCAATTCTATGCTTATCTGTATAGCAGCACTTAGCAATCACATTGATGCCCTTGGGATAGTCTCCCTTCTTTATCTCTTAAAATTGATTCTCTCTTCATGACATTTGCACCTTTTTTGTTATAGGATATGGATTTTAAAGGAGTCTTCAGTCTTCCTCAAACTTGACACCCAGAGGATATATCTTAATTAAGTTTCAATAAAATGTTTCCTTTAGCACTTTAGATTTTATGAAAAAGTTGAGCACAGTAAGACCATAATGAAATGCAAATTTCTTTAATGTTAGCTTCTGAGTGTGGGGAAAAAAAAATGTTTATAGCAGTAACCTTCATATGGCCATCAATATCTATGCAGAAGCTAGATAGTCTTTGGTCTGCCCTTGTAGTTCTTGTCTTTATTATTTCACAGTGAATATGCAGAATATAAAAGCTATTTTGCAAGAGAGAAAACTAAAACATATATAGCTTCTCTTTTCTGGTAGACTGCGCATTGTTAAAAACCAAAATGACCTACTAATTAAGTCAAATATAAAATTAACCTAGTAAAAATATTATTTAGCCCAGTTATCACAGGTAAACAAAAAAGCAAGCTGATTTTATTATTACATTTTGATTTAATTACTACTGTTTTGCAACAAATGTGAAATTAGAAAGCCACAGCAGAGAAATAAAAGATATGAAAAAGAACCAAACGGATGTTTAAGAACTTAAAAATATAATAATCAATATAAAAGTGTTAGCCAGGGTGGCCTCGATCTCCTGACATCGTGATCTGCCCACCTCGTCCTCCCGAAGTGCTGGGAGTACAGGCGTGAGCCACTGCGCCCGGCCAAGCAGTGTGTTACTCTTAGTGAATGGAACTGATGCTTACTTGGGATATAGACTTGCATTTCCTGCATGTAATGCTTCTGGAAAAAAAAAAATATATATATATATATATACACACACACACACACACACACATATATTTATAATCAATTGGTTTACAGAATGCTTGTCTACCATTATGGCATGCCAAACTGCATTGTTTCTGATCAAGACATTAACTGCACAGCAAATAAAGTCTTGTAATGAGCCCATTCTCATAAAATTCACTTGTCTTACTTATCATGTGTTCCTGTATTCTGAGGTAGCTGACTTTATAGGGGAGGAAAACAGCTTTTTGAAGACTCAGTTACAATGCCAGCTAGGTTAGAATACCTTGTAGGGCTGGGACAAGGCTCTCTAAGAGACTTTATGGTCTTTGAAACAGCATCCAAAATATAGCGCTACTTTTCCAATACACAGGATTCATGGGTCCAGGAGTCAAGGAGTAAAAATGGAAGTGGAACAAGTCACTATTGCCCCTGTTGACCTACTAGCAAAATATTTGCTTTCTGCCCCCATGACCTTATTCTCTGCTGCCTAGAGAGCTTAGTTCCAAAGGAAGGAATGGTTCCAGCAGAAGATACACCATAATTTAATTGACCTAGATGTTAAGACTGCTACCTGGCAATTTTGGGCTCCTCATGCCTCCGAATCCACAGGCAAAACAGGGAGTAACTGTGGTGTCTGGCTGGATTAATTCTGACTGTCAAGGTAAATTAGACTACTATCTTTGAAATGGAGATAAGAAAAAAGTATATATAGAAATCCTTTAGGGTGCCTCTTAGTATCACTATTACCTGTGCTTAAAGTCAATAGGAAACTGCAATAACCCTATTCAGGCAGAACACTTAGGGCCCAGAGCCTTCAAGAATGAATGTTTGAGTCACTCTTTTAGGTGGGAATTACAAATTTCTATTACAGTTTTTAAGTATTATTTACATTATAGAATTTACATTACAGAATATCAAAGAAAAAAGTGAACATCATTCATGGATTTACATTCCCATCTAGGGAAAAGATTAATGTGTTTTTATGCAGAATACTATATTATGTTAAGTAGAAGTGTGATCCTGCCATTGTTCTTATTTGAAGATTAGGTATTAAGGAGTTCTATATGGGTTTCAAGCTACAAAGGCATGGAATTATAATGGTTAATTTTATATGTCAACATAACTGGGACATAGTACCTTGATATTTGGTCAAATAACACTCTACCAAAGATCTTTGTGAAGATATTTTTAAATGAGATTTAATCATTAAGCCTTGAGTAAAAAAGATGATCCTTCATAATGTAGATGGACTTCATCAATCAGTTGAAGTTCTTAAGATAAAACGACCAAAGTTCCTGGAGGTAAAGAGATTTCTGCCTCCAGGTTGTAGTCAGACTTGAGCTACAACAGCTCCCCAGGACTCTAGCCTACTGGACATCTTACTGGTTATATTTCTCTGGAGAACTTTAACACATCACCTAAGTAAAGTTATAGAAAATTTGTCTTTTGCGATTGCCATATTTCATGTAGCAGAATGTCTTGCAGGTTTATGTGCATTGTCACGTGTGTTAGAATTTCCTTCACATTTTACTGCTGAATCTTGTATTCCATTGTTTGTTGTCTTAGTCCATTTTACGTTGCAATAACAGAATACTGTAGACTGGATTATTCATGAAGAAAATAAATTTGTTTCTCAGAGTCCTAGAGGCTGGGATGTCCAATATCGAAGTGCCAGCTTCTGGTGAGGACCACCATGGCAGAAGATGGAAGGGCAAGAAAGTACAAAAGGGTAAACAGGAAAGTGGCCACGATCACTCCTGAACTCACTCCTGAAGTAACACCATTACTTCATTCATGAATGCAGAGCTCTCATGACCTAATTACTTTCAAATTCTCCACCCCTCAACACTGTTGCATTGGGGAATGAGTTGACAACAAATGAACTTTGGGTGACACGTTCAAGCCAGAGCATATGTAAATAACACATTGATTTTATTCATTCATCCATTTTAAAGAACACTTTGGTGCTTGCACCTTTTGGCTCTTATGAATAATCCTGCAAAAAATAACAGTGTACAAATACCTATTATTGCCTGATTTCCATCCCTTTGAGTATCTACCCAAATGTGGAATTTCTGGTTCAAACAGTAATTCTAGTGTGAACTTTTCAGGAATTGTCATACTGTTTTCCATAGCAGCTATAATATTTTATTTTCCTACTAGTAGTATGCAAGAGTATAAACTTCTCCACATCTTTGTAAATACTTGTGATTATTTATTTTTTAAAAAATAATGGCGATTGTAATGATATAAAATAATATCTTTTGGGAGCTCTTTTTGTATTTCCCCAGTGATCAGTAATATTAGTCACTCTTTCGTGTGCTTATTAGTCATTTATGTGCCTTCTTTGGAGAAACATCTACTCAAAGGCTTTATCCAGTTAATGTGATATACACATATTTTTAACTTGTAGGAATTTTTTTTTTCATTTTCTGGATATTAACCATCAGCTGTAAAATTGATAAATATTTTCAGTCCATAGGTTACTTTTTCACTCTGTTCAGAGTGTATTCTATATACAAATATTTTTAATTTTGCCTGGGCTTATGATTTCATATCCAAGAAATCATTGCGAGATCCAATGTCATGAGGTTTCCTCAGTTCTCTATTAAGAATTTTATAATATTAGTGCACACATTTAGGTCTTTAATCAATTTTGAGTTAATCTTTGTATATGTCATAAGGTAAGATTCCAACTTTATTATTTTAAATATGGATATACAATTTCCCCTAAATCATTTGCTTAAAAGACTGTATTTTTTTTTTCCATTGAATAACACTAGTGTATAGAACACATATGTGAAGCATTATTTCTGGAATCTCTATTTTATTTCATTAGTGTATATATATGTCTTTATGTCAGTACTACAGGTTCTTATAATTATTGCTGAATCCATGTAGTAAGTTTTAAAATTAAATGTGCAACATCCAACTTTTTATTTTTCAATATAGTTTTGGTTATTACATGTCCCTTGAGATTCCGTGTAAACTTTGTAATAAATTTTGTCATGGTTTCAGCAAAACATCATTGGAATTTTGACAGTGATTTTATTCAATCTGTAGATTGCTTTAAGTAGTATTAATACCTTAAAAATACTAAGGCATCCAGTTTATGAACATGGGATGTCTTTACATTTATTTTTGTCTTTAATTTTTCTTAACAGTGTTTTATCTTTTACCTCTGATATAGTTTGGCTCTGTATCCCCACCTAAATCTCACCCTGAATTTTACTTTCATAATTCCCACATGTTGTGGGAGGGACCTGGTAGGAGATAGTGAAACGTGGAGGCAATTTTTTCCATACTGTTCTCATAGTAATGAATAATTCTCATGAGACCTGATGGCTTTATTAGCAGTTTCTGCTTTTGCATCTTCCTCATTTTCTCTTGCTGCTGCCATCCATGTAAGACGTGCTTTTGCCTCCTCCCATGATTCTGAGGCCTCCCCAGCCATGTAGAACTGCAAGTCAATTAAACCTCTTTTTCTTTCCCAGTCTCAGGTATGTCTTTATCAGCAGCATGAAAACAGACTAATACAGTAAATTGATACCAGTAGAGTGGGGCATTGCTGCAAAGATACCCAAAAATGTAGAAGCAACTTTGGGACTCGGTAACAGGCAGAGGTTGGAACAGTTAGGAGGCCTCAGAGGAAGACAGAAACATCTCGGAAAGTTTGAAACTTTCTAGAAATTTGTTGAATGGCTTTGACCAAAAGCCTGATAGTGATATGGACTATAAGGTCCAGGCTGAGGTGGTCTCAGATGGAGATGATGTACTTGTTGAGAACTGGAGAAAAGATGACTCTTGTTATGTTTTAGCAAAGAGGCTGGAGGCGTTTTACTCCTGCCCTAGAGATTTGTGGGACTTTGAACTTGAGAGAGATGATTTAGGGTATCTGGTGAAAGAAATTTCTAAGCAGCAAAGCATTCAAGATGTGACATGCGTGCTTTTAAAGGCATTCAGTTTTATAAGGGAAGCAGAGCATAAAAGTTCAAGAAATTTGCATCTTGACAATGCAATAGAAAAGAAAAACCCATTTTCTAAGGAGAAATTCAAGCTGACTGCAGACGTTTGCATAAGTAACAAAGAGCCAAATGTTAATCCCCAAGAAAATGGAAAAAATATCTCCAGGGCATTTCAGAGGCCTTCATGGCAGCCCCTCCCATCACAGGCCTGGATGCCTGGGAGAAAATGGTTTCATGGTCCAGGTCCAGGGTCCTCGTGCTGTGTATAGCCTAAGATCTTAGTGCTCTGCATTCCAGCCACTCCAGGCATGCTTGAAAAGGGTCAATGTAGAGTTTGGGCTGTGGCTTTAGAGGGTGCAAGCCCCTTGGCAGCTTCCATATGGTGTTGAGCCTGCGAGTGCACAGAAGAATTAAGGTTTGGGAACCTCCGCCTAGATTTCAGAAGATGTGTAGAAACACCTGGATGCCCAGGCAGAAGTTTGCTGCAGGGGCTGGGCGCTCATGAAAAACCTTTACTAGCATATTGCAGAAGGGAAATGTGGGGTCAGAGCCCCAACACAAAGTCCCTACTTGGGCACCACCAAGTGGAGCCATGAGAAGAGGGCCACCGTTCTCCAGACCCCAGAATAATAGACCCAATGACAGCTTACACCATTCACCTGGAAAAGCCAGACAATGCCAGCCTGTGAAAGCAGCTGGGAGGGAGGCTGTATCCTGCAAAGCCACAGAGGCAGAGCTGTCAAAGACCATGGGAACCAACCTTTTGCATCAGCATGACCTGGATGTGAGACCTGGAGTCAAAGGAGATAATTTTGGAGCTTTAAAATTTGACTACCCTGTTGATTTTGAACTGGAATGGGGCCTTTGTTTTGGCCAATTTCTTCCTTTTGGAATGGCTGTATTTACCGAAAACCTGCAACCCCATTGTATCTAGGAAGTAACTAGCTTGCCTTTGATTTTACAGGCATATAGGCAGAAGGGGCTTGCCTTGTCTCAGGTAAGACTTTGGACTGTGCACTTTGGGTTAATACAGAAATTAGTTAAGATTTTGGGGAACTGTTGAGAAGGCATGATTGGTCTTAAAATGTGAGGATATGAGATTTGGAGGGACCACGGGCAGAATGATACGGTTTGGCTCTGTGTTGCCACCCAAATGTCGTCTTGAATTATATTCCCGTAATCCCCATGTATTGTGGGAGGGATTCGGTGGGAAGTAAATCAGATCATGGGGACGGTTTCCCCAATATTGTTCTTGTGGTAGTGAATAAGTCTCACGAGATCTGATGGTTTTATCAGGGGTTTCTGCTTTTGCATCTTCCTCATTTTCTCTTGCCACCACCATGTAAGAAGTGCCTTTCGCCTCCTCACATGATTCTGAGGTCTTCTCAGCCATGTAAAACTGTAAGTCCAATTAAACCTTATTTTTCCTTCCCAGTCTTTGGTTTGTCTTTATTAGCAGTATTAAAATGATCTAATACAACCCCCTTGGTTAAATTTATTCCAAAGCATTTTATTGTTTTTGATGCCATTGTACATGAAATTGTTATCTTAATATTTTTCAAATTGTTCATTCTTAGTGTAGAAAAGCACAATGGATTTTTTGTCTTATGTCTTGCAATTTTGCTCAATGTCCTTATTTGTCATAATAGTCTTGTCTTCATGGAAACATTATGATTCTCTACATATAACGTTATGCCATCTGAGTTCAGAGATAATGTTAATTATCTCTTTTCAATTTTGATCTTTTTTATATTTTTTTCTATCTTAATTGCTCTGCCTAGGGAATTACAGTACTATGATGAATACAAGTGGCAAAAGTACTCAATTTTATTTTGTTCCTAATCTTATAGAAAAATATTTCCATTTTTGCCATTGACTATAATGTTAGCTGAAGAATTTTCATATATAACTTTATAATATTGATGTAGTTTTTGTATGCTTAGTTTATTTACTGCTTCTATTATAAAAGTGTTGAATTTTGTAAAATCCTTTTTTTCCCTGCATTAATGGAGGTTATGTGGGTTTTTTCTCCATTCTGTCAACATGTTATTTAAGTTTATTTTACTATGTTGAACCATCTTTGCATTCCATAATATAAATGCAACTTAAGTTATCATTTATAATATCCTTAATCTGATGAATTTATGTTGAATTTTGTTTCCTAGTATTTTAATAAGCATTTTTATTAATATTCATAAGGTATATTGGTCTGTACTTTTTTTTGTACTATCTTTGACTGGCTTTGGTATCAAGGTAATACTGAACTCATAAAATAATTTGAAGTATTTTTTTTTTCATGTAAGTCTTTTCAAGCTTCTGTGACAAAATACCAGTTTGTGTGGTTTAAACAAAAAATATTTATTTTTCACAGTTCTAAGGCTGAGAGGCCCAGGAAAAGCTGCTGGTAAGGTGCCTCTTCCTAACTTGTAGATGACCACCTCCTTGCTGTGTTCTCATGTGGTACACGGAGAGTGATTTCTCTCTTTTTCTTCTTATAAAGCATTAATCCCACCACTAGGGACCCACTCTCATGACCTCATCTAACCCTAATTGCCCTCCAAAGACTACATCTCCAAATACAGGTACATTATGGTCTAGGCCATTAGCATATACATTTTTGAGGAAACACAATTCAGTCCGTAACACCTCATTTTCAACTTTTTGAAGAGTTTGAGAAATATTAGCATTAATTATTTTTTAAATGTTCTGTCAAATTTACCAGCAAAGTTACCTGTTTCTGAGATTTTCCTTGTTTGGAGGTTTTTGATTACTGATTTTGATTACTGATAGTGTTATTGATCTATTCATATTTTCCATTTCTTCAAAATTCAATTTTGATGGGTTATGTTTTTCTAGGAATATGTTCATTATTTCTAGATTACTCAAAATATTAGAATACAATTGTTTGTATTACACATTTATAATTTTACGAACATAGATTTAAAATTATTTCTATGATTGCCTTTAAAATTTGGTAGAATAAAAAAATTAATTAAAACCAACGAATTTTATATTTTTATATGACTTCAAGTTGCTGTCTAATGTCCTTTTCATTTTAATTCTCAGTTGACTTTCTTTCTTTCAGCACTTTAGATATATAATTCTACTCTCTTGGCCTGCAAGCTTACCACAGAAGAATCTTCTGCTAGTCTACTTGAGGATGCCTTGCACATAAAAAGTCATTTTTTTTTCTTGCTGCTTTTACAATTCCCTCCTTACTTTTCAACAGTTTGATTATAATGTATCTCATTATGAGCAACTTTGAATTTTATTCTACTAGTGCTTTTTGAGTTTCCTGAATTTGTATATCCATGACTTTTTTTTTTTTTTTCAAATTTGGAAAGTTTTCAGTCATTACTTTTTTCCAATAAGTTCTTTGTCACTTGCTCTCTCTGTCTTTACTTGCCTATTAAAGTCTGCTGTTAGACCCCAGCTTTTATTTGTTTTAGCTCTTGAATTTCTGTTTATTTCTTTATTTGCAATTTTTAGCTGTTTGCTGATATTTTAATTATGTTCATATGTTATTTTCCTGACTTCCTTTATCTCTTTGAGCATATTTAGTACAGTTAATTTAAAGTCTTTGTCTAGCAAATATAATATTTGTGTTTCTTCCATGGTGGTTTCTGAATATTAATGTTGTTACTTTAAATGGGCCGTGTTTTCATATATTTTTGCATACTTTGTGATTGTTTGTTAGAAACTTGGCATGTGTCAAAACAACCACTGATCCCAGTCTTTATAGAACTGCTCTGTGCAAGGAAGTACATTCACTTTTTACCCTGGCACATAGTTTTAAGGATTTCTCAGACTTATATGGAAAATGCATCTTCCATGAGTGTGCTTGCATTATTTTTTTTAATTACCCTGTATATGTAGCTGCTTTCTAAATGCTGATTTCACAATGAATCACACAGTTGCTTCTCCTAATTGACTTCACTTTTCTATTGTATTCCACAAACAGTCTTCTCTTGCTCCAGTCTTATGTGAGTCTGTAACTCCCTTGATATTTTTGGGAGAAATCTGCTTCCTGTAGATTTCTGTAGCTTGAGATCTAAACTGTGATAGTTTTGGCTATTTGAACTGTAAATTATGCAAAACAGAAACTATCAGGTAGATCTTAGACATGTTAAAATGCTACAAATTAGGTTCATTTTTGGTAAGCAGAAGGGAATTGGATTGCTGCTTTCCCCAAAACAGGTCATGCAGAAAACGTTTCTACCATTTTTAATGTGCCTTTAACTCGACTGGGCATTTGGCTTCTTGCTATAGATATTTTATAGATTTTTGGAGCCATTGTAAGGTTATTTAAAATAATCTCTGTTTATTTAACGTTTTCATGGATAACAGAGACTTGAAGCTAACTAATCTACTATCCTGCTGATGTCATGATGTCATTACTAAGTCTGTTTTCTTTTTTGTTTTGTTTTGTTTTTTGTATTTTGTTTTGTTTTTGTTTT
>NW_012098321.1:2330278-2333468 GCF_000951045.1 Mandrillus leucophaeus
AGACAGGAGGAGATCCTCTTTCCGCTCCGAGATTATCATAAGTACCGGCCAAATTTGTGAACACTTGAAAGTCAGGGAAAATAGTGCCTCCTGGTTTATGTAACAGCTTCACCCAATAAATCTTGTATTTTTTCCCAGACTATGTCTGATTGTTTTCTTAGCTCTGTAGACATCTTTCCAATAAATAAGTTAAATAATTGGGAAAACTGTGCAAATGGAAATCAAAATATGTGAAGTATTCATCTCCCTCAGCTGGGCTTGTAGTCTATCTGGTGACTCAGAAACACCAGAATTATCATACTTTCAAACAGATATGAAAAATTAAACATGCCAAATGAGTTCTGACTTCAGAATGCTCACTTCTAGCTGCCAAAGATATTCTACAGGAAAAGATGTGAATTCATCGTCTCCCAAATGGTTTAAGAGGAATTGTATAGACGGGAGAGATAGAAATTTGCATGAAGAAATTCATAGGGTTGAAAAATGTAAGATATGTCAGCGAGAAGTAGATCAGTGTAAATGGAATGAAAGGCTCATGCTTTTTCTATTATACCATTGATATCAGATCCTTTAGTTGACTAACACTTGATGACTCCTATACGTGTCACTTAAGTGTGAATGAAAATAAAATGCTTTCATATGGTCAAATAGAATTACATTTTCTTAGTATAGGATCAAGGTGCCCTTCACAAAATTTCTAAAATATCTATTTAACTAAATATCTAGCTAAATAGTTGTTTAACAGTTTGATTTTATTTTACAGGAAAAAATGTGCTTTTGTAGAACTACAAAATTTTACATTGGTACAAATATGCTAGTATCCTTTAATTAACTTACTTTTCCAATATACTTAATACTGAAATTGGCATTTGTTAATTAGGAAATACTGATAAATATTTTATTTGTTGATAGAAGTATATATATATATATACACACACACACACACACACACACAATATTTAGTCCATTTATGGAAGTAAACCAATATGTCATAAAAATCAACTTATCTTAAACAACAAACATATTTATTGTTAGGATATAGGAGAATTGCAGAACTGAAGAACAAATGCTACTTGAAGGACTGGTAGCACTCCAAAGACAGACTGAATATAAACCAGAGGGTGGAAAAAAAAATAGACAGCAAGCTATAGCTGTTGCTGAGATGAATTTAAGCCCTAATAAAATGCTGGCTCTCCCCAGGCAATCCTGAAATCTTATTGACCATAAAAGACACAGTTACTTTCTATCATTGTCATCTCTATCCATTAACTATACAAGGTTAACAATAGACATACTCTAGCCTGATATACGTATGCACAATAAAATCTAGTTTTAAAAAATATCTATTTGGTTAAATTACCAAGAAGACATCTCAGGAATGAAATATAAATATTTTTTCTATGGGATGTGTTTTCTGATACAGATGAACTTCTTCCTCCTATTCAAACTTTCATAACACTCTCCCTTTTTCATATTAAACTCATACTTTCATTGCACACCTTTTTTTAATTTTTATTTTTTATTTTTTTTGCCCTTAAATAGGTACAACTTGCTATTGTTCTGCCTAAATGCAATTCCTTTTACCCCTGTTATGGCTGCCCACTTCTCAACGTTTAGGATTCTCTGTACATCCCTTCATCACATTGTTATATAAAACTTCTCGTTTGTTTTCTGATTAGCTTTTATCACAATACCAATATATTTTGTTTGTGTGTTTACTGTCTTACTGGTTGACTTTTGATAATGTCATGAGTGCTGAAGTGTCAGTAGGCCCAGACCAACATGGCACCTGGCTTACAGTATGTGACACTGTTTTATAGTCAATTTCATTGCAAAATTGCTGAGGAAAGAGCCAAGACTTTATATTGCTGATAAAGCCACTATAGTAACTATCACAGTGCTGAATATCTAATTGGTATTTAACATTATTGACGAATTGACCAAGTTGCATCTGTTAATTGCATACATGTCATTAAATACCTGTTGACTAAATGAGTGAATGATGCTTCACCCTTTAGAAATTACGGGACTACCCAGCACTTTGGGAGGTTGAGGCGGATGGATCACCTGAGGTCAGGAGTTTGAGACTAGCCTGATCTATATGGTGAAACCTTATCTCTACAAAAAATACAAGAATTAGGTGGGAGTGTTGTCGGATGCCTGTAATCCCAGCTACTCAGGAGGCTGAGGCAGGAGAATCGCTTGAGCCCAGAAGGCAGAGGTTGTATTGAGCTGAGATGGTGCCATTGCACTCCAGCTTGGGTGACAAGAGCAAAACTCCGTCTCAAAAAAAAAGAAAAAAGAAAAGAAAAGAAATTATGAGACTAGATCATTAGCCTGAAACTTAAATATAATTTGTAAATACTGATTTGCAGAAAGAAATAAGAATAACAATAAATTTTCTTGTGCTTTATAGCAGGTGAGAGTACTTCTCATTTCTCAAAGAATATACTATCTCTAGATACACAAATTCATATATTGTGTAAGGTTAAAGAGTATAAAATACAGTTCATGCTAAAACTGAAAATAAATTTGGACGTGACTATTTTCCCCAAATCAAGGCAGAAACATTTAAAATCCAGTTGAATCAATTCTCTGAAATATTACAGCTGTAGCAAATGTCAATACAGAGTGACAGAGGCAGCTGCTGGATGATCTCAAAGGCCAAACATTCAGTGTGTTCTGTTGTTCAAGATGTGAGAATTCTTTGGCCACAGTACGTAAGGACTTGAGGCTTTCATTCACTGTGTGGGGAGAGTGGAGAGCGTGGAAGAACTCCATATCAAATGTTTAACTACTAACCCAAATGAAGGTGAAAACGTCTCCAGTAATGTTCACAGCTTAGGGTAAAGATTATAACAAAAGCAGTGACTAAAGTAGAAACGCTTATGGACTATGTGGGTTGGCAGAAGACTTTTACAAGATGAACTATTTATAATAAAACATTAGAGGTAATGAAAAAAGGTCTGGCCGGGCGCGGTGGCTCACGCCTGTAATCCCAGCACTTTGGGAGGCCGAGGCGGGCGGATCACAAGGTCAGGAGATCGAGACCACAGTGAAACCCCGTCTCTACTAAAAATACAAAAAATTAGCCGGGCGCGGTGGCGGGCGCCTGTAGTCCCAGCTACTCTCCGGAGGCTGAGGCAGGAGAATGGCGTGAACCCAGGAGGCGGAGCTTGCAGTGAGCCGA
>NW_012098321.1:2333958-2334587 GCF_000951045.1 Mandrillus leucophaeus
TTTTTTTTTTTTTTGAGATGGAACCTCCCTCTGTCACCAGGCTGGAACGCAGTGGCGCGCTATTGACTCACTGCAACCTCCGTCTCCTGGGTTCAAGTGATTCTCCTGCCTCAGCCTCCCAAGTAGCTGGCACTTCAGGCATGCACCACCACGCTCAGCTAATTTTTGTGTTTTTAGAAGAGATGGGGTTTTACCATGTTGGCCAGAATGGTCTCAATCTCTTGACCCCATGATCCACCCAAACCAGCCTCCCAAAGTACTGGGATTACAGGCGTGAGTTACCGCACCCGGCCTGTCTGTTAATATTTTTAATTTTTTTAATGTGCTAGAAATAAAACCATGATTGTTAAAATTAAAAATCAAATACAATTCACAATTGCACATAAAGTGAAATCCTATCGTCTTTGCCTCTCTAAGTGCTGGGATTAGAGATGTGAGTCACTGTGCCTAGCCTGCATTATTTCTTATAACTGCATATTAATTTACAGTTATTTCTAATAAGAAGTTTGCTATTTTTAAAAACTGCTTGTTTATGTAGCTGTACAAGATGGAATATCATCTATTAAAATTATAAAAGTAGAAGTATTTTTAAACATAAAATAAGATCAGAGGGGTATCCTTACCTTAAC
>NW_012098321.1:2340311-2356086 GCF_000951045.1 Mandrillus leucophaeus
AAAAAAGGTCTGGTTCTTAATTACTCATCATTGATAAAAATGATTAAAGAACACAACAAATTAGCTACTAAGAATGGTTTGCAGAGGGAAAGGTAATAAGGTAAGTATTCTGTGCTATAGGTTGGGTATTCAAAATGAGAATAGAGAAGAGTTTGGTATACAATTTTACAACTTAATGGGTGAAATTCACACTTTTGCCCATCTTGTTACTTTATTTAACCTTGGGAAATTAGAGCTATAGCAACAAAAAGTTTGAGAAAAGTTTAAATATCATTTCTTATTCTGGTAAATTAAATGGATAAAAGCAAATTGCTCTTATTTGGAAGTTTAATTTATGTCATACATATGTATCAATACTCTGCAAACAAACCACATCACAACCCAATGGATTCAAGCAATAATTTATTATCTTTTTTTCTTCTATGGGATTCAACTACATGGTTCTCCCTTGGGTTATGTCAAGTGGTTGTGGTAAGATACTATAGTCATTTGAAGTTTTCTCTTCCGTGGACGTTGAAGAAGGCTTATTCATATGGTGGCAGTTGATACTCATTATCGCCTGGTAGCTGTTATGTTCCTGACAACCAGAGGATGATAATGTGATCATTCTATGGGATTATTTTAGCTTCCTACACTGTGGTGGCTGAATTCTCAAAAACGGTGTCACCAAGAAAGGATTCCAAGGAATACGTAGCTGTGACACTTTTAAGAACTGGACCCAATACATATACACAGTCACCTGCTAAACTTTTGTTGGGTAAAGCAGTAATGAAATTTGTATGATTATAAAATGAAGTGGCAGAAATCCTGCTTTTCAACTGGAAAAACATCAAAGAATTTGTAGTCACTTTTAATTTTCCTTTAGACATCGGATTTAATAGTGACGCTTAGAAACCATTATATTTAAATAAGGATTGGAAAACGAAAATCTTACATGCTTTGAAAGACTTAACTCTTTGGCCACAAGAAAATTACTTATCAGTGTCAATGTATTGTATGAATATGTATTCATGGATTCATTTTCAAAGCTTCATGTGTGATGGAACAGTTTAATTGCATTGTTGTGCCTAGAATATTGCACCATTGCTAAAATTTATGGTCACATACAAGGAAGAAAAATCAGTTTGTATTGATTTGGGAGTATTGTAAACAGAAACATAGTATCAAAATCCATCCTGACTTGAAATTTTGAAATTATATTGTCAGAAACATAGACATGTTTGCTTTTTTTTTTTTTTTTCTGATTGTTTATAACAAAAGACTTCCGAATGAGAAGATATTTTCTGTACACCCTGAGAAATTTTACTTCAGTAGCTCCACAGGACCTGTAGAATGAAAAATATATCTGAAGACTAAACTTATTTTTATGTCTTCACTGTCTTTAACTCAGGAAGGAGACTTGGAATGTACCCAGGGAAGTGAATTCCCTATTCAACTATATTCCTGTGTTATGATATAGATCTCCATGGTGGATTTCAAATAATACACATTAATGCAGGACAAGGAAAAAACTTTGTGTCCAGAAAATTTTACCAAAGATATGCCACAAGGTATTTTGAGAACCATCTTTTAGAACATAATGGAAAATTAGATCAATGAACCAATTGCTAGACTCTATTAATCTACATGAATCGGATCAATAAATTTTGGAAACCTGGAAAACATGAGATGGGAATATAAATAGCACTATATGAGATGAAAAGTTGGGGTTAACATGTATATTTCAAGAAATTTTTTATATTTATTTGCTCATCTTTTTTATTTGGATTGTTTTTTGACTATGTAAGTTATTTCAAATTTCAAAAGCAGTCTGGTTGTTTGAAGAACTTGGAGTGTATAGGACACAAAAAAGAAATAAGTAAAGGATAAAGTGTGTGTGTGTGCATATATATATATATTTATAAATATAAATATTATATAAATATAAATATATATATATATTTCCATTTGCTGTGGAAACCTGGAAGCTGTTGAAGTGAAATTGGATTCTCAATTACTCACGGTTGATAAAAAATAAATCTATGGGGGTGAACATAAATGTCTTATCATGTTAAGATGAATAAATTTAAATAAATTAAATATATGACAAATAGTTTATTGTATTTAATACTAAGATTTTACCTAAAATGATACATAGTTGTTAAATTCATTTCATAGGCTCCTATATACATGATGTGCAGGTGCCATGAATTTGTCTGTATAAGTTCTAGCATGCAGTAGATTTATGAACCTTACTTTTATAATATTACTTGTTTATAAAGTTCAAAAATTATGAAAACTACATACGCAAAGGATAAAGGGAATTCTGTGAGAAGGAAGAATTTTCCATCATATGTTAATTTTTCCTGAAGTAATACTAAATGTTTAAATATCATAGTGAAGCTTCTGTTTATATACAAACACTTAATAAAGAGAAAGTAGTTGAACTTGCTTGATAATTGAGGTAAAACATGTGAGATGGAAGCAACCTGATAACGAGGGCTATTCTTGGTTCTGTTTGAGAGTCAGGTACTGTACTTTCAAATCTTTACAGATGGTTTTCTCTACAGTCTTGGATACTGGTTTAAAAACTTCTCAAGCAAGTAAACCATGGTAAATGTATGCTTTAAGCATTTTAAACCATTAATCATTAAATGAAATCATTAATCACTTTAATTGTTTTGTTTCCTGTCTCTTAGGTTTCACTCTCCTTCATTGGCTGGTACCCCATGTCATACATACAAAGTGCAGTTTCATATATATTACTTCCTTTTTATTTATGTTTTATGTTCGTTTACTTTTGTATTTATTTTGCTATGTTTTGTTTTGGACAGCATAGGAACTCTGGTCCTTGTTACTCTATGTTGGCTGAAAGTAGAAGTTTATTTTATCTAATAACTGTATATCTTATGATAAAAATTGTTCTACTTTTAATCTCCAAATACCCAAAACTCTGAACACCTTAATCATGTAATTTATTTGTTTAAAAGTTATTATTTAATTTATTGCTAAATTATAATTACATAATAAAAATAATGTTAATGGTACCTAACAGAAATTAAGTACTCAAAAATATTATATTATATTAACCATTCTAGGACTTACTCCCAACCCTCTCCTATCCACTGATAAAAACTTTCTCTAGAACCAAACTTCAGTTTGGCTTCTCTAAAACTTCTTCTAGAATAGGCCTCAAACTTGGGCTTCCATGTGCGTCCTTACTGAGTCTTGTTTCAGTGGAAATTCTGCCAAGTCAATTTAGCAGGCATTCTCCCACCTTTGATGTTTTCTTTTAGCAATTTTTTATTCACTGATCACCTCATCTGCTCATTGGTTATAAATCTCCAGATGTCTTTGCTGTATTCAAATTTAAGCCTAAATATCTCTCCCCTATTGCAATACCAATAGTCTTGAATAAAACTTTAATTATCATTTTAACAAGTGTTTAAATAATTGGAATTTAACAGCACCTTTTTTCGCTCCTCAATTCAATAATCCAATTCACACTTAATCTATGGCCCAGGCAATTTGCTTTCTACTTGGTTCCTATTGCATGTTTATATTGAAAACGTTTTCACCTAATGCTTAACCAGATCTAGGGATCTTCTGTCTAAGATTTTAAAAACATTTAACTTGCATATGATAGATGTGGATGTTTTGTACCATGATGAAATATACGTTCTCATTCATTAATCTTCAACGTTAATGGAAATTTGAATCCACCACCTCTACACTGCACATATGAACAGAAATGAAAGGTTCTGCAACCAAATTGTGGCTCTTTACATTTTGCCATGTTGACTACATAGCTGTCATTTCTCATCAATATATCTCAACACTTGAAAATATCCTGAAAGTTCACAGATGTATTCAATGGTTTTTTTTTTTAATTCTGAGAATATCTAAGGCAGTGAATAAAAATCACAATATTAAGCTTGTCACATATGTACTTTTCAATCTTACCATTCCATGAAGCACATATTGTTAATATTGACTCAGTAATTTTTTTTAAAAAGTTAAATACATAATCATAATCAAATATAGACAGCATAGGACATATTCCTATGAGTAGAGTTGAATTATAGGAGTAGTCAAATTATAAAATTGCATATTTTATGATAATTACACTGTTACTTTGTTGTTTGGTGAACAATAAATGTTTCTAGATATTTTCATTTATTACACTTTAAATAATACTTCAAACTATTTTCAGACAATACTGATAGCAGTGGCGGGTAGTCCGGTGCGGCGGCTGCTATCACGCTGGCTGCAGCAGGCAGGCGGTGGCTGGCGCTGCACGCTTCATGGGATGGGAACCCCACCCGTTCTGAGTTAAGGCAGGAATCCCCAGGTGCTGCCCCAGCCGCCGGAACTACAGTTGCAGAATCAGGCCTCCCGCTCCACGGCGCAGACAGACGCCCCGCCCAGGAGTGTGGGGCTGCAGCCACCCAAACTGCAGCTGTGGATTCCAGCTTCCCTGTGCTCTTGTGGAGGCCGGGAGCAGGCAGAATTTCTGCCCTCCTGGGTGAAGGTGCAGCCACAGGTCGGCTGCAGACCCGGGCCTCCTGCTCCAGGGAGTAGGCAGGAGCTAGGGACAAGCGGAGCCCTGCCCTTTTTGAATTAGTGGAGCAGGAGCTTTCCGGTGCAGCTGCGGAGGCCCTCCCTGGTTCAGCCTGCATCCTTGGGGCCCAGAAAGGCGCCCCACCCCATCCCTGCAGGCTCAGGGGTGTCTGCTGCCACTGCCTTGGTCTCTCTCTGCTCCCAGCACCGGCTCAGATCTTGGAGAAGGCTTGGGGCCAAGCTTCCAGGTCGTGAATGGCAGCGGGAGGCATACGGATTTCTGGAAGGAAGAGGGAGGGACGCCAGTAAGTCCCCACCTTCAGGTCAGAGAGGGCCTGCAGGCCGGGGGCCAGGGCGCCAGTCCCAAAGACCAGAGCGGGGGCTAGTAGTGCCTCTTCCATGCCCGCCCACAGAGCAATCAGCAGGCACTTCCTCCCCTCCGAGGTCCATAAAAGCCTGGGGCTCAGCCAAAACCGGAGAGAGGAAGGCCAGAGCAGGGCAGAGAGGATGAGAGAGGACAGGATGCCTAGCTGTGGAAAAGAGTCCCCGTCTCTGCTGGTAGCTGGAGATGCTGGGAGGACCAGCTGCAGGGAGCAGCTACCCTCTCTCCTGAGAGCTGAACCCTGGAGGAGATGACCTGTCTGGAGAGAGGCGCTACCCACTGTGCACTGTGGGGCTCCTCTAAGCTGTTGTAACACTCAGCAAAGCTCCTGTTAGCCTCGTTCACCGTCTACTTACCTGCATACCTCAATCTTCCTGGAAACAGGACAAGAACTCAGGCAAAGGTGCAACCAGCCCCAGAGGTTTCCCGCCAGAAAATTGACACCCCAAAGATCTTGTAACAATATTTTCAGCTTAAAATAATACTTTGTATTTAAGAAAAGAAAAATATGCCTATTATTTGTAGTTATTATTTATTGGTAAATTCTGATACTAAATGTATTGCCTACTTCTAAGCAAAAACGTTACAAGCCAGTTGGAGAGGACTTAGCTCCATGAAATGTTTTTCTTTTGTCCCTCAAGTACTATAAGTTATACAGGAATCACTTAGATCCTGCTGTATCATCAGTGTATAAACAATATACACTTTTGCTTTGTGGTATGTCAGGGTGACTTGTTTGGGGCCCTAGAGAAGGAAATAAAATCGTCGTGCTTTTCAGTGCGGACAACTACATTCCAATTGAATGTTCTCATATTCATAGGCTGGATTCATACCTTATAATTATCAAAGAATAGATTTGTGTGTTTGACACTATTTTGTTCTTTAGGTAGCATTATTGCATAAAACAAGAAAATAGCCTTTCATTGACTTTGTATTGAGTTATAATTTTCTTGCTTTTGTTGTTGAACTGAGACTGCCTAATTAACATGTTTGTTTGTGTTGAGCAATTCCAAGATCCACAGGCAGGCACTTTGTGCAGCATTTAGTGGCACAGAAACCTATAAGATATGGTCCAAGGGTACATGTGAGACAAAGGGTAGCAATTCTGCTTTGTAATAATCTGTTATTCATCACAGTCCAATAATAGATTTGTTTCCACAACAAAATTTATCTGATATATTAGAAATGAAATCAAATCATAATTCATCTCTTAGAAGAGCAATGTTGTTTGGACAACCTGGCCACAATTTGCAAGTCTTTCTGATAAATCATCATTCTATGTTAAATAAATTAAAATATTACTAGTCTGATTTAGGATGTGATATTTGTAAGTTGAATTATCTTTTCCACTCTCTTTTAAACGCCAAAATAAAACAAATAAAAAAATCTACTAACAGTAATTTATTTTTCAGGTAGAGAACCAGTGCTTCCTTCTTTCCATCTCTCATATAACAGCAATTTGGAGGTTGTACTTCTTTATATTACAATATTTTCAAGGCAGAAAAAATGGATGTAAGCACAGCTGTCACTCTGTGAAAATGATGAAAACTATAGGTGATGTTTTGGTTTCCTAGTTCTACTGTAACAAAATACCACAAAATTCATGGCTTAGAAGAACAAAAATATATTTTTATAGTCCTGGAGGTGAGAAGTCTGAAATCAAGGTGTTGGTAAGGTTGGTTTATTCTGAGAGCTGTGAAGGCATATCTATTTGATGCCTCTCTCCTCACTTCTGGTAGCCTCAGTTGTCTCCTTGGCTTGTAGATGACCAACTGTATTTTTATGTTTTCCTTCTATGTCTTTCACTGTGTCTGAGTTTCTTCTTTTTTATAAAAGCATGATCATATTGGAATAGATAATTTTCTTAATTACCTCTATAAGCACCCCATTTCTAAATAAGGTCACATGCACAGGTACTGGAAGTTAGGACTTCAGCGTCTTTTTAGGTGACACAGTTTAATCCCTAGCAGGTAGTGACAGAAAACAGAAAAGCCTTCCTAGTGCATTCTGAGGTTGTAGTTTTTAAAAACATTTTTAGAAAGATATGACTTCAGAAAATGAAGACAATGCTGAATGGGTTTAAAGTTACTACATTCACAAATTACGAGAAATTTTGCTAAACAACTGTGTGAATTAATCTGCAGCAAAGTAATGAAACAGAATTTAACCTTTACAATTCTTTCTCAGTCAGTCTCCCCCTGTCCTTCTCCCTCTCTTCTGTTCCAGTTATTTTATTTTGGGTTCTGGTTTTTCATAAAAGCACAGTAATTATGGTTTTATTAATATGTGACAAAATAACAAGGAATCTTCTGGTCATGTAGTTATCATGTTTGGGTATAGAGTGGGAATTTAATTTCTTCCAGGTGACAGAGAGAACCCTTTTTGTTAATTTATTTCATTTTTTTTTTCCTTGAATATTCCTGAACACTAGAAAGTGTATTTCATGACCACTAGAAAGTAGAACATATCTTTAAGATGTGGACAAGCTTTTGTTTTGTTTTTAATTTCCAGGTTTATTTAGACCTATGGCTGAGATTGGAAATCTGACGCTATAATTCTCTACACCTTTGAGTGTCTATATTTGAGAAAATCCTTTTTTTTTTTCTGTGATATTTAAGAATACTTCGTTTTTTTGTACAAGTTAATAAGTTAGATGATAAAATGTCTTAAGTTCAAGAACTATTTTTAATTGGTTTGTAAAAATGTATAAGTACTTATGTGGGTCAGTAGTTCCCCAGTTTTCCAAAAAGTGAAGAAACTGAAGTTTAAATGTGCCAGCCCTTTGAAAAAGGAAAAATCATATAGAAAATACTAGCTCAGAAACATTGTTACATAACAATTGAAGTATATGTTATTACGGTAAAATTTTGACTAATCCACCCAGTTTGGTAATTTTAAAAAATCAGCTATTTGTCTTTTGTTTGACTTTTATCACATATAAATATAACACAAATGAACATGTTTGTCTTTACTTGCATAAGATATGAATTTGTTTTCTATTGAAAATCGCTATTCTAAACTTAAACTTCATATCTTAGTTCACAGATCAGATAAGCTAAGATTACTCATAAAATGCTGGGATTGTGAAAAATATAAAACTATGTACTAAATTACATCGAATCATAATTCTGGCTAACATTTTTACAAGAATCATAATGAAATTTTGAAACATGTCATTTGAACATAATTGCTAAGATCTAGAAAAGGATGTGAGCAGACACTTCTCAAAAGAAGACATTTATGTGGCCAACAAACATATGGAGAAAAAAGCTCATCATCACTGATCATTAGAGAAATGCCAGTCAAAACCACAATGAGGTACCATCTCATGCCAGTTAGAATGGCGATCATTAAAAAGTCAGGAAACAAGGGATGCTGATGGGCTGTGGAGCAATAGGAACACTTTTACACTGTTGGTGGGTGTTAATTAGTTTAATCATTGTGGAAGACAGTGTGGCGATTCCTCAAGGATCTAGAACCAGAAATACCATTTGACCCAGCAATCCCATTACTGGGTATATACCCAAAGGATTATAAATCATTCTACTATAAGGACACATGCACACGTATGTTTACTGCAGCACTATTTACAATAACAATGACTTGGAACCAACCCAAATGTCCATCAATGACAGACTGGATAAAGAAAATGTGGCACATATACACCATGGAATGCTATACAGTCATAAAAAAGACTGAGTTCATGTCCTTGGCAGGGACATAAATGAAGCTGGAAACCATCATTCTCAGCAAACTACCACAGGAACAGGAAACCAAACACCGCATGTTCTCACTCATAAGGGGGAGTTGAACGATGAGAACACATGGACACAGGGAAGAGAACATCACACACCAGGGCCTTTGAGGTGTTGGGGGCAAGGGGAGGGACAGCATTAGGGCAAATACCTAAAGTATGCAGGGCTTAAAACCTAGTTGATAGGTTGATAGGTACAGCAAACCACTATGGCACTTGTATACCTATGTAACAAACCTGCACATTCTGCACATGTATTCCAGAACTTGAAGTAAAATAAAATAAAAAATTAAAGCCTTGAACTAATATTAAAAATTGTGTTAGTTAATGACTTAATTTGGGATACCTGCATAATTTATAATAAACCAATACAGAAATATTAATCATAATTCAGAGTTTTAAAATTTATATATAGAGATTTATTTTTACATGTTATAAAATTGCTTAAATATATTGCCACTTTTAAAGTATAAATTAACATGTATGTGACTGTAGGATGTCTTATGATACATGCTTGAGATTTCAGGTCATCTAAAATAGTTATATGTAGCTGACACTTAATACCTCCTCATTTTCTCTGTGCAATGGAGATTAGTTCATTTGGTTATGTTTTTAGTTAATATTGATGATTAAAGCTATAACAGAACTACTGGTAACAGAAAGTTTGATTATGTTTGCATATTAACATATTGTACTTTTGTGTATCAACAAAAATATGAAAGTGTTTATGTCCTCAAATTAAGGCTGTGGTTATTTCCAACTGTGAAAGAAGAGAGTAAAATACAAAACTGAAGTACATATAAAAAATCATAGAACATCCGTAAAAAGCAAAGTTTATCTTACTTCATAAGAGGTGCAAAAAATGAAGCTATGAAATATAGTTTTGGCAACTATGCTCATTCCGTTCATATATTTATTATGTAATAAAAGTAATGTATTTTGCTGCCAAATGTTTTATGGATGCAAATATAAAATTTGTCTTTTTTACTTTTAAAATGACAATCTTCATGTATGTAGGCTTCTCTTAATAATGAGTTTTGGGCCAGGCATGGTGGCTCACGCCTGCAATCCCAGCACTTTGAGAGGCCGAGACAGGCAGATCACGATGTCAAGAGTTCGAGACCAGCCTGGCCAACACGGTGAAATCCTGTCCCTACTAAGAAAACAAAAATCAGCCAGGCTTGGTGGTGCAGGCCTGTAATACCAGCTACTGGGGAGGCTGAGCCAGGAGAATCGCTTGAACTCAGGAGGTGGAATTTGCAGTGAGCTGAAATCACACCACTGCTTTCCAGCCTAGGCAACAGAGCAAGGCTCCGTCTTGGAAAAAAATAAAATAAAAATAACGAGTTATTAATGTTTTTATTTATTTATTTATTTTCTGAGATGGGATCCCACTCTGTCGCCCAGGCTGGAGTGCAATGGCGCCAATCTCATCTCACAGCAACCTCCGCCCGCCGTGTTTAAGCAATTCTCCCGGCCTATTCATGTTATTCATTAAGATAGAGAGAAAAACAGGGAAGATTCAGAAGGATATATATCCAAAGGACATATAAGCAGTAATAAATGTATTTATAGCTGTGAGAAAAGAACTTTGGTAAGTTACATTTTGTTTCTAATTATATATTCTATATTTTTATACAATGAATATGTAATGTTTGTATTAACAACAAAAAGCAATAAAATGTGTGATCCCAATTGTGAATAAAATTACACCAAAATGCCTCTGGGTGAAAGGACTGTGGGTTTTTTGTATTTACTCTTACAGGCTATTCTGTATATTTCTTTAATGAACAGGTAAAACTTTTGTAATCTAAATTTTAAAATGCCATTTTAAATGAAACAAAACAAAATATTGTCTTTTACTTTCCCTGCAATCTGCCTGAAGAGCAGAGTCTGTATCACTTCAGAAGAATTTTCTGAGATTTGTGTTGACTTTATCATTTCTTTAATGATTAAAATTTTTTTCTCACATCTAAAAGAATAATCTGCCGTCATATATACATATAATCTTCTTCTATGTTTATTTTTAAATTATGTGTTGTCTTTTTGTTTAAATATTAGAATACTGTAAACAAATGAATTGTTCATACCGACTGCTTTAAAAAGAACAGAATTATGTGTGTTGGTAATTCTATATAACAGTCAATATTTAACTATATATTTAAATGTGTCATAACATATTTGCATAAGCAAACAAATAGTGGCAGAAAATATATTAAAATTTTAGCCATAGTCATCTCTTGTGATAAGGGAAGCTCACATTTTCCATCTGCCATCTTCATCCAGCTCAATGTATAATGTTGAAAAATGTCAATATAATTTGGCCAATTTTGAAAAGTTTTAGGTGATAGGATACTAAAAGGATTATATATAGCATATGTTTCGGCAACCTATAGTCTTGTGCCTTCCCAATATACAGCAATCCATTGTCTTGTTCCTTCTCAGTATTGCTGGGGCTCACTCCTTTTGTCTTCTATCAAGAACTTAAATTGAAAAACAGAAAAGGGCACAAAACAATGTATTATTCATCCTATGATAACATCTTTTATTATATGACTGAAATAAGTTATTCCATAACTTTAGTAAAAGTCAAAATCATTCATATATTTTCATTCCATACCACAGTAAATCTTTAGCAAAGACACAAAATATATGGAGAGTAAGGTAAAAGTTGTATGCAATGAGAATTTGTTGTCTTAGTCTCAAATATACTACTGATTTTTTTTTTTTTGGCAAAATTTCGTAATTTAATTCTCAGCTAGATGATATATTTCAAATTATATTTTGCGTAAGAATCAATGTATACACTTCACATACTTATAAAAAAGAGAAGTTTCAGTAATCCATAACCGAACAATTAAATCAGTACATACAAGAGTTGGAAAAGAGATTCTATACATGAAATAAACTACCATAGTAGTTTGAGAATCACAGAGCTAGGAGAGAGATTGAAATATCTCTTACAAAGATATTTTAAATGACAATCTACTGACCACACCTTAAATCCTTTCTCAAAATTAATCCTAAAAACTTGATAAAAAGTTCTTAGGTCATTTGATCAGAGGTTCATATACCACAGCTGGAGTGTAACCAAGTCTGTATTTTTTAAAAGTCTTGTAGTGATTCTTTTGTAAGAGTAGAATTAAGAATCATTTATTATTTTTAATAAATATGTTGGGGACTCTCATGAAATTGATGGTTTATTCCAACCCACAAAATTTAAAATAAAAATAATTCACCAATTTTGCTCATTAGGATTATATTTGATGCATATTTTTGATGCATATTTTGATGCATAATTGCACGTATTCTTTAAATTAGTATTATATTTGTTCACTTAAAAATAATACAGGCAAGAGGACACTAAATGGTATAATATGAAAAGTTAAACTCCTTCACATCTCTACTTTGCAATCTTACATATCAACTGTGAGTTGATTTTTGAAGCATTTTTTTAATGTTCTATGCTTATAAACAAATATGGTAAAACAAACAGAACGACAACAAAAATGTGTACATTAAATTCAAGGCTTTTTTCTATGTCAGAAACCTCTACTCATCATTGGAAACATTCACAGTATCTGTACACAGGTTTTTTTTTCATAACAAAAACTGAAAAGACTATTTCTAATACTTCTGTATTTTGATGAACTTTTTATATACCTTATCAATCTTCCAATACTAGAAATATGAGCCTGTTTTAAAGATCAAATATTAATATACTTTGTAATCTTGTAATGTATTTAATGAGCTCCTCATTTATGAATATTTATATTTTTCTACTTTTGATATTAGCATTTCGAATAATGTAAACATAAACATTGTTAGTAGCGTAACGTTAGGTGTATATCTGAAAAACAAGTTTCTACTACTGCTAGGACCAAAGGTTTTTGTATTTTAACAGTTACAAACTACTGACAAATTACCCTTCAAAATATGTCTTCAGATTGTAATCCCTTTTACAAAAAGCTGAAAGTTCATTTTTTTCCATACACTCTCAACAATAAGAATGATTACAGAAATGATTTAACTTCGGGCAATCTATAGAAGATGTGTCTTGTAGTTTCAATTTTCATTGCTATAAGTACAACCGGGCCCCTTCGTATGTTCACTGACAGTATTTTTGTGTGTGAACTGCCTGTTTGTATGATTCTGTAATACGTAAGTGTTCCTATTATACACACACACAAATGCGCGCGCACACACACACACAGTATCAAAAAAAGATAAAGTTAGTCAGTGTTCTATTACCAATAATAACAAAGAACTTACAAAATTAGATGCTTCATATATTAAAAATGTAAGTATTGTGTAATTTTAATTTGGTGGGATCAAAATTTGCCTTCCCTTATATATGCCTAAGTAACATTTCCGCCTATGGGAGCATATCCTATTTCTAATAAAATCTAGATTTAGCAATGTTTGATTTAGCTCTTGTAGCTGTTTGTGCTGATTTAGTGAAGAATACTCAATATGCTTAGACAAAATGTTTTCTGATGGAAAAAATAATATTGTTGCCATCTAAAATGCTTTGTCTCAAGCTAAAAAATAGCCAATTTCAGTATTCTTTAGAAAAAATCACAACATTTATATAATAACAACGTGAGAAGCCAGAGGTGTAGCTTACCAGGCTGTATTTCTAGGAGACTTCCTAAAGCCAGGGTTTCCAATCACATCTACTAGTCTTCTCACGGTAGATAAATTAAGTGTCACGCACTTTGCTGTGCAGAGAACTTTTTAGTGAAACTTTTAAAGCAAGTGTTTTGTGACTAAAAATTAAAAGAGAGTTTTACAATGTATATTAATAAAGTAGTTTTACATGGTAACAGGCCCTGTCATAAAAATGGCTTAATATTACCTAATACTTAACATAATATGTTGATTTAATAAATATTTGCAAAGCATTCTGTAATCATTTGTTCTCTGGATAGAACTTGATTGGTATGTTGTTTTATTCCAAACCACTTTTACTTACATTAAAAATAGAAATAAAAACTGCTTTAGGGTTAATTGTTACAGCATGCTGATAAATAGCAAAATCTCTTACATAGTGGTAGTCACAAAGGCAAAGTTACTTTTAGAAAAACGAGCGTTTGGTTAAGAGAGAATAAAGGAAAGAGTAAAAATAAGGAAGAAGTTTAAAATATAGAAATACATATACATGTTATGCACTGGGGAAAATAACAAGTTTAAATGATAAATACAATTGAAATATCTTATTTTATTGTAATTTTGTTTTCCGCAAAAAGGCACTGCTATGATTTTGGAATTTTCTCCATTAAAAAATAAATATTACATGATATTCAAGGATTCTACTCTGGAATCTCTAGTATTGGACTCTTTCTGATTTGAGTATGATACAAATTATTTAACCTGACTAAAGTTCAATCTCACAAGGCTGTTATGAGAGTTACATTAGATTTGTACATATAGAGACAGTTAGCATAATGCTTACTACATAATAAGAGCTTGAAAAATGTTAGCTACTATTATCAGTGTCGTAAATGGCTGCTGTTCTCTATATGAGAAGTATAAGTATGCATTTTCTGTGACAGAAAGGGCAGAAAGTTGGTATATTTATTGGATGTGTGAATGTTGGTATATTTATTAGGTCTGTATAGTTGTGAATGTGTTGTTCAAGTGAGTTTTTTCCTTGAACAAACAGAGGGAGGATTCTAGAAAGTATGTTACCGTTTAAATTGAAAGAGATTATAAAGCAATAAAAATAAAAGACACACAAAAATTCAAAAGTAAGAATGTGAATTAAGACAAAGGTAATGAGAAGAAAAAAAATAAAGGGGAGAAAATATCATGAGAAAAATACAGGTAGATTTAATTTTGAAATACTTTCTGCTAAATACTGCATTATGAGAAAAAGGCAAACAGAATATATCTCTTTTAAAATTGTATTACATTTTATTATTTGTAGATTATTTTAATCATCCCTTTCTTGTGTTTTCTTGCAATAACTATTTGAGTTTGTATGACTGTTATACTTTCTATTTAACAGATGAGGAATAGGGGCTAGAAATTTTAAGTGACATGATCAAGGTTACATCAGAAATAAGCAGCAGGGTCTGAAATTAAATCCATTTCTTTCTTATTGCTTTTTTTGTGATAACAAATTGTCTCTTTGTTAATATATTTTATTCAAGTGGGTTGTTTCAAATGCTCCCTTAACACCTACCATAAACTGAGGAATCAGTTATATACTTTTCAGACATTTTATCATGTAAGGCTTTTAATAATCCTGTGACTATATGAGAACATATTTGAGAACACAGAAATGCCAGGTAATTTACCCTTAGCTTTAAACAACAGCTTGTGGATCTGAGGCTTGAACACCAACTTGTCGGACTGCAGACCACACTCCACCTTTCACACTAGGGTTCACAAAGGAATGATTTCCTGTTGACCAGCTCTCGCTGGCACCTATTAGTCACTCCATAAATTCTTGTTAAAAGACTTAATAAGCTAATGTAGTAATCAGTAATGAATGAATGAATGTACTCCAGTGTAAAATCTCTGCACCTGTACCACAGAGGTCTGGGAACCAAAAGTTAGAGAATTATGTAGATGACATAAGGATAAGATATAACATTCTTATACAATCGCATATCCCAAGTTGCTGCAGTCAGGAAACGTGTTTAACATTGTTACACAGAAACATATTTCTCATCCATTTTGCCCCAAGAGGAATTCATTCCAAATGTTGGCTTCAGTTAGAAGTAACCCTTTCTGTCAAATTGGAGTGGGATGACAGCTTTCCTATTTGCTCTGGGAAGATGAAGAGCTTTGTAGTTAAATAACCCTGTCTAGAATGTGAACTTATTCAGAATAAGAACATCTGTTCTACGTTCCCAACACCTAGAATATTTACTTCTACATGTACAACATCTAGATACAAATACATATATGTTTTGATGAAATATGTATGAATTCTGCAAAGATCAACACAATACAGGAATTTCCCTGACGTTTTGTTTTTCTATGCTTTGTTCAGCTATAAAATGAAAGAAAAAGATGTCTAGTTGCTTTGCATAGGACTGGGTTGAAATGTCTTAAAAATGAACCAATAAATTTTACATTTACATTTTTTT
>NW_012098321.1:2356136-2366097 GCF_000951045.1 Mandrillus leucophaeus
GCAAAAAGGCACTGCTATGATTTTGGAATTTTCTCCATTAAAAAATAAATATTACATGATATTCAAGGATTCTACTCTGGAATCTCTAGTATTGGACTCTTTCTGATTTGAGTATGATACAAATTATTTAACCTGACTAAAGTTCAATCTCACAAGGCTGTTATGAGAGTTACATTAGATTTGTACATATAGAGACAGTTAGCATAATGCTTACTACATAATAAGAGCTTGAAAAATGTTAGCTACTATTATCAGTGTCGTAAATGGCTGCTGTTCTCTATATGAGAAGTATAAGTATGCATTTTCTGTGACAGAAAGGGCAGAAAGTTGGTATATTTATTGGATGTGTGAATGTTGGTATATTTATTAGGTCTGTATAGTTGTGAATGTGTTGTTCAAGTGAGTTTTTTCCTTGAACAAACAGAGGGAGGATTCTAGAAAGTATGTTACCGTTTAAATTGAAAGAGATTATAAAGCAATAAAAATAAAAGACACACAAAAATTCAAAAGTAAGAATGTGAATTAAGACAAAGGTAATGAGAAGAAAAAAAATAAAGGGGAGAAAATATCATGAGAAAAATACAGGTAGATTTAATTTTGAAATACTTTCTGCTAAATACTGCATTATGAGAAAAAGGCAAACAGAATATATCTCTTTTAAAATTGTATTACATTTTATTATTTGTAGATTATTTTAATCATCCCTTTCTTGTGTTTTCTTGCAATAACTATTTGAGTTTGTATGACTGTTATACTTTCTATTTAACAGATGAGGAATAGGGGCTAGAAATTTTAAGTGACATGATCAAGGTTACATCAGAAATAAGCAGCAGGGTCTGAAATTAAATCCATTTCTTTCTTATTGCTTTTTTTGTGATAACAAATTGTCTCTTTGTTAATATATTTTATTCAAGTGGGTTGTTTCAAATGCTCCCTTAACACCTACCATAAACTGAGGAATCAGTTATATACTTTTCAGACATTTTATCATGTAAGGCTTTTAATAATCCTGTGACTATATGAGAACATATTTGAGAACACAGAAATGCCAGGTAATTTACCCTTAGCTTTAAACAACAGCTTGTGGATCTGAGGCTTGAACACCAACTTGTCGGACTGCAGACCACACTCCACCTTTCACACTAGGGTTCACAAAGGAATGATTTCCTGTTGACCAGCTCTCGCTGGCACCTATTAGTCACTCCATAAATTCTTGTTAAAAGACTTAATAAGCTAATGTAGTAATCAGTAATGAATGAATGAATGTACTCCAGTGTAAAATCTCTGCACCTGTACCACAGAGGTCTGGGAACCAAAAGTTAGAGAATTATGTAGATGACATAAGGATAAGATATAACATTCTTATACAATCGCATATCCCAAGTTGCTGCAGTCAGGAAACGTGTTTAACATTGTTACACAGAAACATATTTCTCATCCATTTTGCCCCAAGAGGAATTCATTCCAAATGTTGGCTTCAGTTAGAAGTAACCCTTTCTGTCAAATTGGAGTGGGATGACAGCTTTCCTATTTGCTCTGGGAAGATGAAGAGCTTTGTAGTTAAATAACCCTGTCTAGAATGTGAACTTATTCAGAATAAGAACATCTGTTCTACGTTCCCAACACCTAGACTATTTACTTCTACATGTACAACATCTAGATACAAATACATATATGTTTTGATGAAATATGTATGAATTCTGCAAAGATCAACACAATACAGGAATTTCCCTGACGTTTTGTTTTTCTATGCTTTGTTCAGCTATAAAATGAAAGAAAAAGATGTCTAGTTGCTTTGCATAGGACTGGGTTGAAATGTCTTAAAAATGAACCAATAAATTTTACATTTACATTTTTTTTCCCGTTTATTTAGGATGTCCACAGCTCAACATATTTATCAAAACCTACCAACTTTTTCTATGGACTCAAATTCAATCTTTAAGTAATTAATTCTTCTATCTTATTAATTCAGAGTTAAGGTTGTAAAAAAAATGTGTCAGAAAAAAGGGGCACCTTTTGTTTTGTTTTGTAACTATTATTATGAAGTTTCTCAGGGGTGGAATCACCTTAACTGCCTACTTTATACTTAACAACAGGAAAAACCAGTTTATGACGTACTAAAGCATTTGAACTTTGTTTATCTTAGAATTAACATTGTATGTGTGCACGCAACTAAAGACTATTTTAGTTTAGACGTATTAAGTGTATTCTGTTCCAGTGATCATTAGTTTTTTCAGTACACACAACGTCTGCATAATTGATTTAGTAAGTTCACCTTATAAAAGAAAAACAGTCATTCTTCCTGTTATTAAAATTATTCGTGTAATATAGTGTGTGGCAGAAAGCATCCAAATTTTGATAGATAACTAAAAACTATTATTGATTTTTATTATCTCTACTCTCTGAGATCTGAGAAAAATCTATCTGCTGATTTTTTAAATATTAAATAGTAATTTGTGTGTCTTTCTGATGGCTGGAGATGACTGGTTTGAAAGCAACATCTGACTCATGAAAAAGTAATGGTGTGTTTGTCGTTACACCCCAACTTCTACAAAACACCAACCGAACCAGCCTAGCCTATGGGTTTGTCATTTGAAAAACTTTACAAGTCTTTCATAAAGTTATTACTAGAGAAAACTCTGCATAATAGTAAAGGCCAGAGTTTGACTGGGCCTTTATTACATATGATGTAATCATAGGTAATAAAATCCTGAAACGTAATCTTATGAAAACGTTTTTTTTAATCTTCCACTTATTTTCCTTTGCAACTACGACCATGTTTATCAGATACTAATTTAATCTATAATACTATCAATTATTTTCTAATTGCTCCCGTGCCTTCTGTACCTATCCTTCAGAGTACACTTCATTTATTCTAGGATTTAACTGCATTATTGTATGTTCTTATTTTAAACTTCAATATTCATATGATCTAGAAAGTGTTTGTTGGTCTTTTCCTAGACAGACTTGAGAGATAACCAAACTCCTAAATTTATCATTATCTCATTTAAGCAGCCATCCACAACTCTACAAATAAGAGAGTTTAAATCACTTAGAAAGTCTTAGAAATTATTGCGATGTGCATACTCATCTTTGCCAAATTTAAACTCCTTGCTAGGGCGATGTGTAACTGATGGCAGAAGACCTGGAAAATCACAGAATACTCTCCTTCAGTCCCCAAAACCTCCACACATTTCCTGACCTTTACAGCTAGATGCAACCGTATTGATCATATTTATCACGATAAACTTAAAAGTTCATAGTATTTATTAGTTATGCTATTTTTTGTTTCTCCATCTTATGCTAACTCTAATGAATGCATTGTTTTACATACAGAGTAGTTTTGTTTTCACGTTTGTGTGACAATCTCTCTGACAGCTTTGAAGTCAATGGTTTCTCAGAGAAACTGGCATCTGTCACACAGTTGCACACAAAGTATTTGATTTTTTAAAATCTTGAATATATGATTGTGAGTGTAGTTTTGTATCATTCAATTCAAAATATCTGGGCCAAGCGAATAATGTATACGAATACCACCCATTTATCTCAAATGGGACAAGTTCAACATTATTTGGCACGGTTTGATTACATTTAAGATCATTTGGTTCGCTCACTTAGAAACGTGTAAAAGCAAGGCTCCTAAGCAGTCACTTTTTTTTTCTTTTGAGGACAAACTTTAGAAATATCCAAACTCCCCAAATTTAACGGAAACCCACAATGCATGTTCAAAGGTCTAACTCTTCTCTTTTATCTGTCCTTACAACAAATAATTATGAATCTCACTACTCAGATCCCTGGCCTGTCTTTCAGCCTTTTGACACTGTTTGGCTGTTAAGCTATCAATATATATCTAATGGGGAGGGGTAGTGTCAGGGTAGACTTTTGCTATCTTGATAAAATGGATGAAATGACCAGGAACGGGCATTGTTTTCTCTTTCCCTCTTCTGTTAGCCTCAGTGTTGAGTAGGATGATTACAACTGACGCAATTGCCTTTCAATCACAAAAACACAATGATGACGCACACTCAGTAGAGCAAAATAAAGACAATTAAGATATATATTATTAACGATGAATTCAGTGCCCTCAGTTTTCTAACTCTGAGCTACTTGGTTAATCTGCTCTTTGGGGGATTTTTGTCGCTCGCATTGACAAGTAATTCTACCTGATACGTTAACATTGTAATTTGAATATGTGATCACTCTGACACTTCTTTGCAATTGTCAGCTAAGTTAGAACGTTTTCTCCTTTTTTTTTTCCTTTTTTACATCTTGCTCTCACTTTCTCTCTGAAATATTCAATAGAAATTTTGATAACAAGATTATTTATTCTAGGAAAATGGTAGTTTAGGCTATCAGAAAGCTATGCAGAATTTCAAAACCTTCGACATGCTTTCCCACAATATAAAAGAAATTATAGGAATCCCCTTTAAAAAATGAACAAGGTAATACTGACATTGACCTGTTCTTGGACCTCATTTTCCACAAGTACAGTCATATTAGATTGAGATGAAAGTTTTCACTTCCTGGCTTCCCAACTTTATGTGTGGGAAACGCAGTTTTTCTTGATTCTGCAAAGGGCTACCAAGTTAAATCCTGATCTCCTTGTGTGTGTGATTCAATGACGACAAGCCTCAGAGAGCTAAATAGTGAAAATAATTATAGACAATCCACTCTCATGACTTAAGTGTGAAATCTGGCAGCATTGGGCTTTTAACTCACATGTAGTACTTGAAAAAAGCCTACTGTGTTATTATTTTTCCTTCAAAAAATTTGAAGTAAAAATCGTGCGTATTTCTGTAACAACAAAAAAGGAAACTGCACTTTTGTTTAGAATTTGGTCATTTTTGTCCATAAAACAAGTGTGCATATGACTAATTTTTCCTAGGCCAAAATGAAACTTTTACTGAATAGTTTTATGCTGTCTTTTTTGTAACTCTACCCTGAAAAACGCACATTAAATACTCTTCTTAAGCAGTTCCTTTTTCCCCTGAATTTAAAAAAGCAACAACAGGTATTCAGGAAGAGTATTTTGATTTTTCAAAATCTTTGTAAGAATTTAAGGTCACGTGTCATTTCAGTGTACTGTCAAAAACCCGTTTTGATTACAGTAATATTTTTTGCTCAGAAGAAAGTAGCATTTAATTTGTTTTCTCATATTATAGTTCTACTGGGTAGGTAACAGAGTATTTCTAATTTTGTTTTGTTTGAAGCTATTGCTTTTTTGCACTTTGCTTTTGCTGATACGATTATTTTGAGAAATAATGGTAAACTAATAAAAGATTTTCTGAAAGAAGCTGCAATACGGTCTGAATGAATTCTTTCTTTTTGGCCAGAGAGCCAAGTTTATTTTCCAGAGTAGAAAAATGAGAATAAAAGTATATTCTAGGGACTTTTGTTTGAAACATTATCTCTTTGGTACAATTTCCTTCAGTAATTATTATCTTTTAATCTTATTTTAAAAGTACAGTCATTTAATTTATATTTTACTAGTATGGGAAACAAAATAAAAGCAAAGTTTTATGGGATATCATTGGAGGTATAATTTTTTCATCTACTTGGGTAATTTATAAAACAGAACAAATGAACCAAGAAGGAAATCTTTCCTATTTGTATGAAAGTGTACATACATATGTATGTATACTAGTACCATGTATTAATGAAATTTTAAGTTGCAAATTAATGATGAATGCTTAAAAATAAACAAAGAAAACTAAAGCAACTTTATCAGAAACAACAAATCAACATCATCAACTTATCCTGTAATCTGTTGTGATTAGGACTGCCAATCATTAGGCTTAGTTTACTTTGTCGAACCCAATTGATTTATAACAAAAAATTCTATTTGAATCAGATATTTTTCTCTTTAAGACTGTACCGAATACATCAGAACTTGTAGTAATCTATCAAATATATAAATTATGCTGTTTCAATAAAATTTTTACACTGTAGAATATACATTTAAACTTATTTATTAATTTTAACACTTTACCAAGTGGTAAACTTATCTATGTTTTTTGTACATATTAAATGAAAAGAGATTGTTACAGTGTTGATATTTACAGCTTACTGAAGTGGCAGAACTTTTCAGTGTAAAGTAATTGCATTCGGTGTACAACATCTAAGATGTTTGTATGTTTGATTATTTTTTTCCACATGTTCATGATAGTCCCACTCCAGGGGACAGTATTCTAGCATGTGAATCATGAGTGTACAGGACAATCCTCTTATGCTTTTCCATTTATCAATAAACAGAAACATCAAGGATGGCAAAAGCCACATAGAAAAAGTGTTGTCTGTATGTACCAAGCTGAGAGATTCATATATGTGTTCTTCACCTGTGGTAGAAAATTACCTCAACACTTCACAATGAACCCTTCAAGACTGTAAATATCTATTCATAGAAACGCTACTGAATCCTAATCTACCAATATTGCACCCAATGTAGAAAAGGTAAATCTGCATAGACTATAAAGTATACGGTCAGCCTTTATTGCTCCCAGAGTTATTCAGTGGTTATGCCAATACCATTTACGAAAAAAAGCCTAGAATTTCCAAAGATTTGCAATGCCATATTGCCACTAGGAAATGCAGATATATAAAGAAATAGGCAGCCATTTCTTGTTACTTTCAATAATTATGTTATATAAGAAAGTCATCATAAAAATTGAATTAGGTAATACTGAAGAACTGTTCCTAAGAGAAACACACGGTTAGGTGCCTGCAAGTCTCTGTTCACAGTTCCTGCAAGCCTCGTTCAGCATTTCATCAGTTCAACAATAGGCAACTTATTTGATGTATGTTTTTATTTAAAGACACACTTTTAAGGATATTGTGTCTTATTGACACAATATCAATAAGTATTGTTGATTTATTAACTTTAAACTCAAGTTCAACAGCACTATTACTCATGCTTGAACAAAGCTTATCTAATACAAGTATTTTCTCTGGAAGGCACATCAGAACCTTCTTGCCCTCAGGAAGACAAGACAGCACTTCAGTATGATGATTGTGGGCCATGTTAAACAGAAAGAGAACAACGAAAATTATGAAAGCATGAAACAGCAAATAACAAAGAATATAAGAACTGAATTTTAAAACTGAAAAAGGAAGTCAGTTTGTTATCACTTTGTTCAATATGAGCTGAATGTTTGAGCAATGAGTGCCTCAAACTTTACTCTGAGCAAAATAACTGCAAATGAGCATGTAAATTACATAAATATGGATTTGGGGGTTACAAATTTACTGAGTAAATGAATTTACAAATGTGGAATCTGCCAATAATGAGGATGAAATATACATAGGTAAACAGATAGTTCCTTGTATGTATGGCTTTATGTTCTATGACATCAATATTTTTAATTTTACAATTTGTAAAATGATTTTATTATACCTCTTTATACCTATATTATGTTATATATTCATCGTAATTTTGTTGTTAATTTTATTGTTTATAAGAGTAAAAGGTGTTAATTATTAAAAATAATATAAACATACAAAAAATATATAAATAAATGAAATAAATTACACAATCTCAACATTTGAAGGTAAAGAAAATTCACGCAGTATATAACCTTATCTCCAGCTGTTTTACATTAACATAATCTCTGCTATTGGACATTTTTATTGTTCTCCTTTTTCTTCTTTATATAAAAATTCATGTAATATTTATATTCTTAATCTTTTCTCTATTTTGGCTTATTATTTAAATTGATCAGTAAGAGCAAATCAATATTCAACAGTTCTTAACTAAAATAAGACGGTTAAACATATGTATATCCTCAAACAACTGTGTTTAAGTATGCTTCTTTCATCTCACCACTTTTTCTGTTATTGCATATAATTCTTACCACACATGCATGCGCGCACACACACACACACACACCACACACATATACCACTCTGCAAATTAGGTAAATATTAACATTTCCTTCTTTTGCAACACTTCTACATAATTGTCTGTAGACTGAATTTTTAAATTATTTTATCTTTTATTTTCACAATTCTGTGAATTATTTATTGGTGTTATTAGCACAATTTTTAATCAAAAGAATTATCTTTTCATTCATTTGTATGAACTCCTTTTGAATTATTCCCTTCTTTCTATATTTATAGCAAATTATACTATACTATTATATTTTACTATACTGCATTATATTTTACTGAGTTTATCACTACCATTTTGTAGTTAATTTTCTCTCAATATTCATTTTCTCTATCTTCTTGAAATAAATAGAAATCCATGAATATTTCCATGAAGACTTCTTTGTTTGAAAACTTTCCTGTCTTAATTAGTGGCCTCCTGATTCTCACATTAAAATATCTGAGGTCAATTTTAATACTTCCTTTTCTTTCATATTCCACCTGTAAATTCCGTCAAAACACTATTACTGCAATCAGTTTCCACCACTGTCACTGCAAAGAATTTACTCTATGTCACCGCTAAGAATTTACTCTATGTCACCATCATCTCGCACCTGGATTATTGCACTATCTTTGTGACTGATCGTGCTTCCACGTTGGCCCCAGCCTATTTTCCACACAGTTGCCAGCATGATCCTATTAAAATGTCAAGTCAGATCAGATCAACCCGAAAAACGTTTTATCTGTAAAAACCAAATTTTGAAATGGCTAACTGTACACTACGTAATCTGTAAAGTCTTAGACCTTGTCCCTGAGTATGCAACCTCACTGTCACTCTACGAAAGCAAATTGTTCTCTATGGTCTTCTTCAATCAGACTGGGCTTGCCTTCATCTTAGTTCTCTGCACTGGCTCTTCCTTAGGCCTGGAATTCCCTTGTGAATGAGTCTCTTGGAATCACTTGAAAAAAATCCTTCTATCCTTTTATTATTATGCTCATTATTTTAGGTGAATGTAGTAAGCATAGGAATATTCTCTATTAATAATATTTTTGGCAAGAATTATTAATGCTCCTTTAAGAAAATCCCTTTTTACTAACAATTCCAAACTATCTTTTCATTAGACCACCAGGTAATAGTCTTCTAATAACTAATATTCATTTCTGAATACATGAACAAATTTTAAGAGCCTATTCTATTAAGAGATGAATTTTAAATAAAATTTGCTTGTAAAAGCTTAATAATTATTATCAAAATATATGCTCTGTGCTGCTTTCATCAATTATACTAGTAATATTTGTAATGGTAACTTAATCCAGAAAATTTTTTAGTACCCAGAGTCATTGCTCATACAAAACTTAAAACATAAACTTTGATCACACAAAACTGAAAACTAAAACAATAGTTCACATATTTTGGTGGCAGAAGCTTATAATGAGTTAATCCACAACCTTCCAAATATGACTAAATATGATTTCCCAGGAGAATGTGAAAGATACATTACTTAAAAGTTTTTTACTATTAAAGAAGAACATGTTCAAACACATATACATGAATTGACTGTGGATGTGATGGTTAATTTTATGCATCAACTTGGTTAGGCTGCGGCACCCAGTTCTTTGGTCAAATAACAGTCTAGATGTTTCTATGAAGGCATTTTTTTTAAATTCAATTAACATTTAAAATCTGTTCACTGTATGTAAGGCAGATTACCCTCTGTAATATGAGTGGGCTTTGCCCAATGAACTGAAGGCCTTATAAGCAAAAACAGATTCCCACCCCACAAAAAAGGAATTCTGTTTCAAAAGTCCAACATAAAAGTCTTGCTAAATTTTGAGTTTTCCACTGCTTGCCTGCCCTGCAGATTTCAGACTCATGATTACAACAACTCTTATACGTGTGAATGTATTTATATATGAGTGTATATACTATGTTAAAAACTCCTTAAGACATAAGTATTTAACTTTGGTCAGGTTAACTGATGATTTGCCTATAACATAAAGGGAGGGGAAGCATAAGCCTTAAGCCTCACCAGTGGTTTAAAACTTTGCCTTTATCTGGAAGGTGAAGACAGAAAAGCAGAATTGCAAACATATATTCATA
>NW_012098321.1:2366147-2383473 GCF_000951045.1 Mandrillus leucophaeus
TGAAGGCCTTATAAGCAAAAACAGATTCCCACCCCACAAAAAAGGAATTCTGTTTCAAAAGTCCAACATAAAAGTCTTGCTAAATTTTGAGTTTTCCACTGCTTGCCTGCCCTGCAGATTTCAGACTCATGATTACAACAACTCTTATACGTGTGAATGTATTTATATATGAGTGTATATACTATGTTAAAAACTCCTTAAGACATAAGTATTTAACTTTGGTCAGGTTAACTGATGATTTGCCTATAACATAAAGGGAGGGGAAGCATAAGCCTTAAGCCTCACCAGTGGTTTAAAACTTTGCCTTTATCTGGAAGGTGAAGACAGAAAAGCAGAATTGCAAACATATATTCATAAACATAAATGACTGTTTAATCCAGTGTGTTGTGAAGCAATTACATACACCATGTGAAAAAATGCCAGATTATTTAGAGGGAAGACTCCTTCAGAACAGTTTTCTGAAGAAAGCTTGTCTGTATGTGCGCAATATGAAGTGTGCATTGTGAATCAGTTGTGGAAGAATTTGCAAATTTTCTATTGTGGTAATATGGACTTTCAAAATGTTCATTAATTTTTCATTTTAGATGTATTACTTCTATTCAACAAGAACTGTATACAACTTATGGAGTATTGTCACAGACAACTGGGAAGAATTTAAGTATTTAAATCAGTTTTGAAGTCAAAGTCATATTTCAAAATATGCAGTGAGTAATGGAAAGTTTTTGTTGGTGGTGTTTATGACCCAAATAAAAATAATTTTGTCAATTTTAGACTTGATGAAAAAGAGTATTTTCTTTTGATTTTTGATATATATTTCTTGCTGCTCTTTTCACTGTAATGTTCGTTTTTTTGGTTGTTGTTTTGTTTTGTTTTTTCCTTCTTTCCACAAAATGATGTTTTATAGCCAATTTGGAGACATGCCTGGTAACATTAAGTAAAGATAGGATAGCAGAAATTTAAACTCACGTTTTATTTTAGTTAAAGTGTATGCAGATTAACTGCCATTTGGGGTAGTGGATTCCTAAATATACACCTGCTAACCACTATTTGATTATTTTCTCCAGTTAATGTCATGTGATTTTATGATTCAACATATATTTATATAAATTATTCCACTAAAGAATAATAACGTATGGACAAAAATTAGGTAAATTTTATTTCACTAAAATAATAGTTTAAATTTAAATATTCTAAGTATCACTGAAAATATATTTTATTTGATAGTTTTTAAAATGTTAAGAAACTTTCCCTTTTACTTAAGTGCCACATACATGTATGTATGCAAACACGTAAAAAAAAATCTCAAATAATTATCTACCAATAAATCTTGCCCAGTCTGAAAAGCTTTGTTGTGACACTATCATCTCATAATAAATATGGAAGAAGATAGTTTTATGTCCCACAGAAATAATGCCAACTTTCTATCAGTTCCCAGTGAATGATGCCACCTCACGATTTCCTATAAAATCTCAATTTTTCTTGAAGAACTTTTATATAAAACTGACAGATTTGATACTGCCGTTTTATGACATGACTAAATCAGAACTTGTAGTGTCATGTTTGCATGCAAAATAATATTGCTATAATATTGTATGCCTTGATTTACTTTTACATTTCATTTCTCATTTTGTATCTATCTATCTGTCATCTTTCTCTCTCTCTCTCTCTTTCTCTCTCTCTCACACACACACACACACACACACACACACACAACAAATTCAGAATAAAGTTGACTTTAATGTGTTATGGTAGTAGACAATATACCCCAAAGCCAATTGTGTAATATATAACTGAACGATGCTTGAATGTTTACAGGCATTGCTCATGTTTATTTCCTACATCATTTATTCTATGTGTAGAAAAAAAATGTAGCTTTTGTATATTAAATTGCATCTTAAAGTAAATAATTTCAAAACAATCGTCTTTTTCTCTAGTACACAAGCACTGTATAAATTATCTGTATATTGGTCATTCATAATTGTTTACCAAGGCTTAAACTCTCAAAACATAAATTTTTAAAAGCACACATTTAGATATTAACTGAATCTAAAGTGTATACTATTTGTATAATATTTATGATATATGACTTCTTAAGTGCCTTCTAATAAAATATGTGATGCCAGGTATAAGGGAGTCAGACAGTGTAAGATATCCTGCTGCTCTCCATAAATTTACTAGTTGGTGCAGAGGTTATCAATACATTTTCTGTCTGAATGCAATTGATCTGACCAGTGCCTTTTCATGAATAATGCTTACACACTATTGTGTTACGGTTCTCAAATCCAGTGGGGTTGAGGGAATACTCTTGGTTGGGTGCCTCTATTGGATAAAATAGCATAATCTCCATGGGGCTATTTTTTAGTGTATTGTGTTGCTATAAATGAATACATAAGGTTATATAATTTATAAAGAAATAAGTTTTGTTTAGCTCACAATTCCGTGGCTGGAAGGTTCATGACTGGGCATTCGGTGAGGGCCTGAGGCTGCTTCCCCTTTGGGAGCCAGCTGTGCAGAGACCACAAGAGAAGAGAACAAGCAAGGTGGGAGAAGATGCCAGGTTCCTTTTAACAACCAGCTTTCTTGAGAAGTAATTGAGTGAGAACTCAGTCGCCTCCAAGGGAACACAATAGTCTATTCATGGGGGATTCCCTCTCCCCAGTGACCTTCAAAACTGGGGATTAAATATCAGCATGAGGTTTGCAAAGGAAAAACGTCAAAACCATAATAGACATGTAGTATGAAATTCATTCATCCCACATGCCTTCTGGAAATTCCCGGCCAATGACACACAGCTCTACATCTTGTGGGGACAACAGACATTTAAATGTACTATGTAGAGAAGGAGGTGTGGCATTCTAAATTATGCAGCCAGGACAGAACAGAGAATTCAAGGCATAAGAAGAATTATGATGGATGATTCAAAGAATAAATAAATTGTTTCAAAGTGAAATATTCATTTCACTTTGACGAAATATTCATTTCACAAGACGAAAAGAAGGTACACACAGTGAAGATATATTACAGTTTCTTAGGAATGGGAATCTTTTTGTTGGGATGGTGGGAAACAAAGAAATACGTTTTTCTTATATTTTTAGTTAGTTATTAGGTAAAGTTGGGATGTTTCTCTATCTAAATGGATGGGGAAAAGAGGGAGAAAATGGGTAGAATGACAAACTGATAAATTATTGAAATTTTATTTGAAATAATGCTAAAATATAATGAAGATAAAGTGAATGGGGAGAAAAACTACCTACGAAAAATATATAAAAGAAAAAAGTAAGTTAGAAAGTTCGAATTAGGAATGAATAAATAAAACTCAGAAATGGTTAGAGATGGAATTTAGAGTTGTCATGAATAAATACACATATAAAATTGTACAGTATTGTACTCAAGTGAGGGGCTAATGGATACATAATCTTAAAGCTAAAATTTAGAAACTAGAGAATTGTTCAACATTCATTGACCATATGTAAGTGCTACATTATTACCTTTACTATTTATATAGGGTCTGAGAAGTCTGGCCAGAGGGTAGGAGGAAAAACATCCCTCAAAATGTGTCCTCAGTGGTACTTTCATGGATATTGTTTTAAAGTATGCACAGGGATGTGATCTCTGCATCATACAAAATCAATCCAGTTTTTGGAATTTGGAGTATGGTGTATAGTTATTTCTGAGGTTCTTTCTCCCTCATCAATATTATGCTGTGTGGACAAAGTAAGATCAAATACTAGGAGTGATGGTTCAATTTTATTTAACTTCCAGTTAAGTACAACAATCCAAATGTGTTCTAGTCGAAGGCAAAGGAAGCATGGAATACAGAAAAGAGCAGAGCAAGAGAGAAATACATGTATAGCCTTGTGAAGAGTTACAGAGCATGAAACAATCACAAAATTATGGATTTACTTTGTTCATTCTTCATCACATGGTGTAATACGTGGACTAGGTTTAGTCATTATTAGGAAAAACAAGGCTGAAAATTAAATTTAGTGTTTTCAGCATAGATGGAATATATTATCTCAGCTGCCTAATTACATGTAAGTATGTTTGTGTGTGTGTATCTGTCTTTGTGAATTAATGATAGATGTGTTTTAAATTATCAACAAAATATATGATACGCATGAAGTCTACACTGTTTACTCACACATTAACTAAATCAACGGGTCATTAAAGGAAAAAAGTAGTTTTCATGCTTATATATTTCATACTTTGTGTCCCTCAAAGTATCTAGCACAGTGCCATTAATAAACTTTATGAAACTATGAGAAATGAATAAATGCATATTGTCTCCCTGTGAATGAAATGATGTGCCTTGAAGATAACTGTCTAGCATTCAAAATGAAATCTTTTAAAATATAAAATAGAGTGTTTTTTGTGAAGTGGCCTGTTAGCTATATGACTTTAACTTAAACATGACTACTATCACAGGAATAGCAAGAGATTCATCTTTGTGTGCTTGGTTGGTAGGGACCAGCTTACCAATGTCTTTGTTTAAACTGCTTCAGTGATTAACACACAAAAAAGTATATAGATCAATTGGCAATGCCTGCCATGTACTCCATAGATCCATTAGCAATGCCTGCCATGTACTCCATAGATCCATTAGCAATGCCTGCCATGTACTCCATAGATCCATTAGCAATGCCTGCCATGTACTCCAGACATGGGTGTAGTGGCATGCATATTTGCTGACCCTGATCTAATTCATTTATAAAGTAGTTGCCTTCATAATATTTCACATTATAAAATGGGCTTCTTATGATAAAAAGGACATTACTGAAGAGAGAAACAATATAACAATTGAGCTAGAGGCAAGACTTGGAAAAAGGGAGATACAATTAGCCTTTGGGGACTGCTGGAAATGTTAGAACATCTGAGCAAAGGTCAATGCAAAAAATGAGTATGACTGTAACATATTACACATTGAGCATTAATATCAAATATAAGCAGGGCCCATCTACAAATAAATAGTTCTGCTGAGAGTACTTCTAAATACATTTATCGCTTGGCTCTGTGCCCCCAAACTCTCATTACCCCAGTTTATCGCCACTTCTATGACTATTTTTCTCTCTCTTCATCTATATTTGTTCAAAAAAAGGTAATTAGTGATTGCTGCTTCCCTTCTTCTTTCTCTGTTCTTACGAAACCATTGCTGTTTTAATAATTTGAAAAAAAAAATACTCTGTTCTTCTCAGCTATGTTTAGTGAGCTACAAATATTTGATAAGATCCTTCTAACTGTGGACCATCAAGACTCATCCTCACTGAGTTCACTTCCAAGTTGGGTTTTTAAAAATGCAGAGATTTAGTTAGACAATGTTCAAGTAAAATATTGTCAAGACACATTTTTGAAGCTATAAATGATACTTCAAGTATTTGGAAAAGCTTTAGTGTTAATCAGTGACTGAAAACTGGCCTTGATAAATTGCTTAACCATTCTTACTAATTACATAATACATATCCATTGATGAATTTATGTTGCAGTTCCTTCCAGTACTTTAATTCATTCTTGTCTATTGTCTACTGTAGGCACTATCTCAAGAGGCATTTTCAAAAGTGCAGAGTACTCATTTGCCTCTTACAGAGAATCTATGTATGTGACATTGACCCAAGGTAGGTGTCCTAAAATTTTTGTAACAGATACATGAAATTTTGTCTACTCTTCAGAATAACTAAAAAGGAGAGACTTCACACTTGATGCCATTAAATGTAGAAAATTAAAGAAAATGATGCACAAAATTCATAAATTCAATAAGTTATCAAAACATGAGATCTGCTGATGCAAAAGGCAAGCTTTTATTTCAGAGAAACAATCTATAGACTGGGGAGACTCAGCCTCAGGTGCAAGCAAAAGTGCACTCCAGAGAACAAATGGAGGGTTTGATTTTTTTCAATAGAGAAATCTCCTGCTCTAGTTCCTATCAGGTTCGTTTTCAGAAATGTTGGATTCAAACTTGTTATAGCTGAGTCCTGATTGGTCAGGACAGCAGAGTCCTGATTGGGTAATTTTCAAGTCTGAAACCACAAATCCATTTTAATTAAAGATTTCCAGGTGATTGATTGGGAATCTTTAGTCCTTGGTCACAGGGGCTACTCCTGCTCAGGGTTGTAAAAGCAGAACGTTTGTCAAGGGCTGTATTTTCTTCCAAGAATACAGAGTGTGTGGCCACTTTCTCACCACACTGTGGCTGCCTGGTTCTGTTTTAAAATTTGAAGTGTCTCTCTTAGGCATACAGTATCCATTTTGCCTAGATATTTTGGGTCTTTTTACAAATATATTATCATTTTAAAAAATGATATGTTTTTATTACTGTTCTCATTTTCAAGTAATCCGAAAGGTTTCTCTGAGAGTAATTTAATGAGCTCAAGCGGACTGAGTATTGGAAATAGCAATACATTTATTGTTCTTCTATGATTTACAAATCACTATCATCTAAAAATCTGTACAGGAAATAATATATTTTGTGTTTTTTAGGAACCACAGTAGAGATTTATTAAATTTGAGTGATGTATCCAAAGTAACACAATCAACAAGTCAAGAAATAAATAGTAAAATAAGCATGTCTCCATGTATTGTCATGCACTCTTGCTATTACACTGTGGTGCCTTCTATTCTTTTAAAGAATAAAAAGATCAAAAATTATTTTGCAATAATTGCCTTAATGCAAATCTTGCCCATTGATAACATCATATGAGTTGCCAGTATAAAGAATATTTTACATTGACTAAAACTGAATTAGGAACATTTCAAAGAGTAAATAGTTCTCTTCAAATCTGAATCAAATGTCAAAGGTTCATGACTTCCTTTAAATTGTTTTTGAAATGAAGAACCTTAAAATTTTTGAGTTTGTGAGCATTGTGTAACATTTACTTAAATCTTATAGTTTATATTTGTTTCAACTACAAAAAACAAATCAAAACAAACAACAAAAAAGAGTAGTAAGTATTTCATCATGGAGGAAATCATTGATAAAAGCCTGGTGTGTGTGAAGGTATAGTTTCACAGATTCAAATGTCATTTAAAAAAACTTCAAAAGAGAAAATTCGTCGAATTATATCGAGGAATTACTTTCAGACATTAGTCTTAATAACACAATTGGATTTTATTTGATAATAAAATGTGGATTTTAATATCATTCATTTTTTAAAGACATCTACTATTTCTCTAAGAACTTTATAGAACTAAAAAAAAAACAGTAGCATGACCATAACTTAAGAATAAACTAAAATTTAAGTAGATAAGCAAGCTAACATTGAAATAAATTATCTTTAGTACAATGGCCTTTCAATTCTTTGTAATGTTACATTTCAATCAGGAGAAAGCTTTTGAGACCATGGTCTCAAAACTATGATTATTAATTAAATAATATTTTACGTATTATTTACATTGCAGTACTTGGGTTACTATAAAACACAGAGGTAGAAATTGGTAAGGTTTATTCAATATCCTCAGTTTGCACATTTTCTTCCTTGGCGACTACTACTCATTAACGGCATACACAACAATATTAGATGATGAGAAGACACCTTGTCATAGGGTATTTTGCAGCCCTAGGTTTTCAAGTCATCCTAGAACATTTTATTGCTGTTTTCAAGACACTAAAATCTAACCAAATGGGGTAAAAGAGGCTTTTCCGCATGTAGGTCTTTCTATGAAAAATTTCATTCCCAAATAAATGAGTAGATGTTTTTCTAAATGTATTTTTTAGCTTCTGAGCTCATGTTAGCTATCACTAGAGATTATTCCTGCAGGTAGACATAAGAAGCAGTGATATTCTGAGGCACAGTGCCATGGAATTCTGTCAACTCATCAAAGAAGATTTGGGATAATCTTTAATGGGAAAAGTTAAAATATTTGATCATTGTCATTTTACACATGGAACAACTAAAGCCTGAGTAGGTTAACATCATTGGCCAAATTTGGTTTTATACAAAGATACATGACCATCTCAAAAATGGTGAAAGAAAAATTGTTAAGTGTCTCAGCCCCTCGGATTGGTGGATGTTCTCTCAAAAATTAAACGTGATTGATGACTAAAGGCAAAACCTCTTTATATATTAATCTCAGACTAGGATCAATTATAAGACTTGTATCAACTTAACTCTTACTATAGCATCCTGTGCTTAGAAGGAATATAAACTTGTCAGTCAACTTTTCTGTATTCATTTCAGAGACCACTTTGTATTCCTGTTTCTTGCTTAGTTATATTTCCATGGGGAGCATGACTACATAAAATGAAACACAAAGTAAGGTTTGCTTTTCTAGCAAGTACACATACTAGAAGATTGACTTGGGCTCATTTTGCTACCACTGATGTTGCCTTTTCTAATCCACTTTCCACAATTCTGATGTCTGGAAAATACATGATTTACTTAGCGTGTGTATGAGATGGAGGTAGAAACAGGAAGACATAGATGATAATATTGCCTGCCACAAACAGTTCATGAAAATATCTTTCAGTGGACAGTGATCCACATCAGTATCAGAGACACACATAGAAACACATTTCAACATTGTCTTTGAAGCAAATATTGGGAATAATAATTTCATGTTTTCAGAGAAAGGGAGAATATAAACAAAAATTGCACAGAGTATTAACATTGTCAACAAGATGAATGTAACTGACTTGTCAATTAAAGGTACTTTGCATGGAAGATGCAAATATTTTACTCTTAAACTACTGTTTATTTTGTTCCTGTAGACCCATAGAGATTGGTTTGTGTATCTTCTTTAAAAATAGAGACCCTGCTCTCCTTTGTGATAAAATCTTTGAGATATATATATATAATATATATGTATGTATTTGTATATATTCATGTGTATATATATGCAACCTTTGAAATAAAAATTTTTGAAGTAGATATATATTTGTTTGTATATGTATAAATGTATTTGTACATATTTATGTGTATATATATACAACCTTTGAAATAAAAATCTTTGAATAGAAATATATATAAGTAGAAATATAAAAATAAAAATCTTATTCTGTACATACACACATATATACATTATATATATAATAACAAGAATATTTAGACTTTCATATAAAAGTTTCATAGAAGCCACCAAGTCAAATATAATTCAATTTAAAAATGAACTGGGTTTATTATAGATATTTGACAAATAGCTTATGTTGAATGTTTATTTTATGAAAGTTTCATATGATATATAGGTTTATTTTACTGGCGGTATATTTAATTTAGAAAAATATTAATGCGTATAGATTTTCCTGATCTATCACCATAGCTATATTGATTAGAAATAATCTAATTTATGGATTATTAAATTTAATTACATACTACAGAATCAAGGTTATCAACAGGTACTTGTCACCCAACTAGATGTATTTGCAGTTCTTGCTAACTTCACGTCTGGCATAAACTATTCTAAAAACTAAAATGATCCATTAGGTAGCAGCATATCTTCTGAATACTCCAAGATCAAACTCATCTCAGTGATAATATTTCATTTACTTTTGAGTACAGGTTAGGAAAATGTTTCCACGTTAAACATTGTTAGTTTTAGCTTAAAAGTACAGAAACGTTTCCAGGTAATAAAACATGTTTACCAAGCTGCACTGCCTCAAGGCTACACCACCTACACCATACAGAGTTGATCAAATGAAATCATCATTCTTTACAACAGGCTTGTCAAAAAATGTTCACTGGAATATTGCTGTCAAGTTACCTGAAATAAAGTAGGCCGGAGTCATTGCACACAGCATTCTAGACTTCTACTCTGTGGTCACCCTATATCATTCTCCAAATTCCTGCCCCCGTGGAATTTACAAAAGCTAGGATCAAAGCAGATCCTGACAGCTGATCGGTGATATATCAGCCTCATTCATTTCATAAAATTGAATGTAGGCTACATTTTTACACAAGAGTAACAAGCATCTAAGAATTAGCCTTTGCAATGGAAGAGATATTACAATGCTGCTTTGATGACTCAACTAAAGGACTCTATGTTGCATTTTTATCTTAAACTTGAACCCACTCTTTCAGTCTAAGGCAGGTATTCACATAATGCTAAATACAATTTTAATTAATAGAATAATTGTTTTAAAACTCCAGGCATTCAATTTCCAATTTTTTTTTAGAAAACCAGTTACTATTGTGAAACTTGTTTTTCTTCTATAGCTCATATGTAAGGAACTAGAATTATATAATTCTGGACTTACAGCTTGCTTTTTACTCTGCTTTGCTTTACATTTTTTCTTAATTCATCTTTTTTTTGTCCTTTTTGCTTTCCTGCAAATTATACTTCTAATTTGCTCACGAAAATTTTCCCACTGAATTAATAATAGTGTATCTATTAAAAAATAAACAATCTCATATAAATCAGATTGTCAAGAGTTTTAGATGTGTGCTGCTGACACAGTCCTATATCCTTTCTTTGCTGGATTACTTTTTAGTTGGAAAGATGATATGCTGGCCAATAAAGTCATTTGAAATGCAGCACTGTGTCTGAATTTCTTATTTTATCTAAAATTCTATGAAAATAAAAGATATTAAAATAAGACAAACAAGTGAAAAATGAATTATTTTCCTTCTAGGTAAGAATAGATAAGCATATATTTTAACTGTTAGCTATTTAAAATATATGTACCAAATCAGAAGCAGGTTCCATATAGAGTTCTCCACCTACTAAACAGTCTATTTTGTATGGTGGTCAGCATATACGGAAAGTCATAAGTCATAACTATGAAAATACCACTTATTCTCATTGCATGAAGTGGTCAAGTTGAAACTGTCCTAAAATGCCACATTTCCCCACTGCTGTTGATTCAGGAGCATTCAAAAGACTAGTAGTTTTTTTAAAGTGAGAAGAGGATCTTAATATCCATCTTGAATGCAAAAGCCTATGAATTATGAAATTAAATGATTCAATAAACAATTCTTAAAGAAATCTACTAAGAGAACATACTGAGGATTCATGCATCTTTAAGAATATAAAAATACTGAACTATAGGGATACTGTTATATAAAACAGTTTATATCACAATTTATAATCCAATTGCTATTATTATGTGAGTTTTGCTAACTCTGGAGATCCTCTGCTCTTCACCAAGCACTTAGATATGCTATGAACTGTGATTGTTGTTAGCAGCTATTCTCTTTCCCTGGTTCCACATACAACCATGTTAAAATTTCCTAAGTCTCACATTTAGGAGAACATTGCAAGAGAAAATTTGCATTACCTTGATCTCATCTTAGATATTTGATTTTCTTACAGTGCATCAAATAAAATTTGACCTAGGAAAACATATACCAATATATACAGTAGGTATCATGTACTTTTAGAAAACCATAAAAATATTGGCAAGAGTTCTCATTCACTTTATGGGGGCAAGCGTGACGTTCTAATTTCTCATTTGTTTTCAATTCATTTTTAATTGTCAGTTACTAGGTCCTGTTTAGATAACTCAGTGTTTCTCAGTGTGATGCAACGTGCAGCTTTTCCTTTCTGAACTCATATGTGGAGGCTAATGTAGACTTGCCTGGCAAATATTTGGTGCCTTGAGCCACTCTTTAAATAAACATAGGCATACATTGAAGACATTGTGGATTTGATTCCAGATCACCACAATAAAGTGAGTATTGCAATAAAGCACATCACATTAGTTTTTCAGTTTCTCAGTGCATATAAAAGTTATGTTTACACTATACTGTAGTCTACTTAAGAACGTAGTAAGTAGCCTTATGTCAAAAATAAAAAAGTACACATCTTAATTTTAAAAATAATGTGCTGCTAAGAAATAGTAACAATTATCTAAGCCTTTAGTGAGTCATAATCTTTATGCTGGTGAAGAGTCTTCCCTTGATGTTGATGCTGCTGACGGATCACTGTGGCGGTTGCTGACAGTGAGGGTGGCTTTGACAGTTTCTTAACATAACACAACAATGAACTTGGCCATGTCAGTTGACTCTTGACATGAAAAACTTCATGAAAGTTTTCTTTTTTTTTTTTTTTTTTTTGAGCAATGGAATGCTGTTTGATGGCATTTTACACACTGAAGAGCTTCTTTCAAAATTGGGATAAGTCCTCTCAAAATCTGCCACTACCTTATCAACTAAGTTTATGTAATATTTTAAATCCTCTGTTGTCATTTCAACAATGTTCAAGCTATCTTTACCGGGAATAGATTCCATCTCAATAAACCACTTCCTTTTGTTCATCCATCAGAAACAACTCCTCATCCATTCAAGTTTTAGCGTAAGATTGCAGCAACTCAGTCTCATTGTTAGTTTCCACTTTTCATTCTAGTCCTCCCACTATTTCTAACATATATATAGTTCCTTCACTGAACTCTTAAATTCCTCAAAACCATCCATGAGGGTTGGATCAACTTCTTTCAAACTCCTTCTGTTAATGCTGATATTTTAACCTCTTCCCATGAATTGTGTATATTCTCTCTTTTTTTTTTTTTTTGTGGAGTCTCACTCTGTTGCCCAGGCTGGAGTGCAGTGGCACAATCTTGGCTCATTGCAACCTCCACTTCCTGGGTTCAAGCGATTCTCCTGCCTCAGCCTCCCAAGTAGCTGGGACTACAGGTGTCCGCCACCACGCCCAGCCAATTTTTGTATGTTTAACAGAGAGAGAGTTTCACCATGTTGGCCAGGCTGGTCTCGAACTCTTGACCTCAGGAGATCCACCCACCTCAACCTCCCAAAGTGCTGGGATTACAGGTGTAAGCCACTGCACCCAGCTGAACTGTGTATATTCTTAAAGGAATATAGAATAATGAGTACTTTCCAGAAGGTTTTCAATTTGCTTCATTCAGATCCACCAATGGAATCGCTATCTATGACAGCCATGGCCTTATAAAATGTATTTCTTAAATAAGACTTTAAAGTTGAATTTACTCCTTGACCCATGGACTGTAGAATGGATGTTGTGTAAGTACGCATGAAAATATTAATCTTGTACATTTCCTTTGGCGCTCTTATGATGACCAGGTACATTTTCAATAAGCAGTAATGTTTTGAAAACAATCTTTTGTTTTGTTTTGTTTTTAACTGAGCAGGAGGTCTCAACAGTTTGCTGAAAATATTTAGTAAACCATGCTGTAAACAGAGGTGCTGTCATCTATTTATGGAGCACAGGCAGAGTAGATTTAGAATAATTCTTAAGGGCCCTGGCATTTTGGAAATGGTAAATGCACCTTACCTTCAATTTAATGTCATCAACTGCATTAGTCCCTAGCAAGAGAGCCAGCCTGTCTTTCAAAGCTTTGAACCCAGGTATTGTCTTCTCCTCTGTATCTGTGAAAGTCCTGGATGACATCTTCTTCCAATAGAAGACTGTTTCGTCCGCATGAAAAATCTGTTGTTTCATATATTCATGTTCATCATTGAAATTAGATAGATTTTCTAAATAACTACTTGCTGTAGCTTCTACATCCACCCTTGCTGCTTCATCTTGTACATTTATGTTATAAAGATGGCATCTTTCCTTAAACCTCATGAACTGACCTCTGCTAGCTGCCGGCTGTTCTTCTGCAGCTTTCTCACCAATCACAGCCTCCAAAGAACTGAAGAGAGTTAGGGCCTTGCTCCAGATTTGGCTTTGGCTTAAGGGAATGTTGCGACTGATTTGATCTTCTATCCAGACTAGTAAAACTTTCTCCATAAGAGCAAAAAGCCTGTTTTATATTCATATCATTCATGTGTTCACTGAGAAACACTTACAATTTCCTTCAGTAACTTTTGCTTTGCATTCACAACTTGGCTAACCGATTGGCACAAGAGGCCTAGCTTTCAGCCTGTACTGGCTTTAGATATGCCTTTCTCACTAACCTTAATCATCTCTAGGTTTTTATTTACAATTAGAGACGTGTAACTCTTCCTTTCACTGGAAGACTAGGGGCCATTTTAGGGTTATTAATTGGCTTAATTTCAATATTGTTAAAAAACGCAATGTCTGCGAAGCACAGTAAAGTGAAGCATAATAAAACAAATTATGCCTGTAGAACCTTCTTTAAAGCCTCTAACAATCAATGGTAAGGAATCACAGTTTAAAAATATATTTCCTACTAATCTCTTGATATTACTCCAAATGACCAATACAAATCACACATTCTTAATTTCCAAACAAAATAGGTAAGTAATGGAATTTTTTGGTTCAGGCTGGCTCTATTGTTCTTTCTCCTCCCCTTTCAGGCTTTATGATTTTAATCATTCTCAGTTTGATTGAGAGGTGTGTTTTCTACTTATTGCTCAAATAAAATTCTCATCATTGTACATGAAATTTTTTCAAGTTTTAATTAGGTAAAAGATTCAAATCATAGTTATATTCTGAGGTAAGGCAATTTCATTATTTACTTCCCCCAATCTCCCCTAGGACAGGAGAAAAAATATATAAAAAGTTAGAACGTAAAATAAACTCATAAAGTCTCTTATTCATAAATTTTCAAAGACTAGACACTTTTATTAAGAATGTATAGTTTTCTGAGCTTATTTATATAGTGTCAGAGATTATAATGTTGTGATGATATTGTAAATATTAACTGACCAGTAGAATATGTTTTTGTTCAAAACAAAAAATCTTTACTCTATTAGAAAATAGATTATACGGCCTTTTAATATACCTTTTGCTTTTGAACATATTTTCCTTTCAGTTGTTGCATTACTAGTGTTCTTATTAAATGCAAAATAAAATCAGTAAAGCTACACTTTAGTGATAAAGTTTAAAATTTAATTTTAAGTAGGCTATATGTGTTTATTATTGAATAATTCTATGCATCTGCCAATCTACCATGTGGTCTATGCGAGACATTTACGATCATGTTATAAAGATAAAAGAGCATACAAAAAGAACGCTCGTAGTCAACACAGTGCTAATTATAGGAATTTATATTTGTATCCAAAATTGGTAAGTTCAAGATGGGTAGAGAGACTGGAGAAATCTTCACAGATGAATTAAACCTTGCTGTCGTAAAAGTAGGAAACACTTGCTAAATATTTACTAACATAAAATGAGGCACAATCTTGATAAATCTCTTACCTAGATCATTGCAGTAACTTTAAAATGATCTCCCTGACCATTTTAATCTCCTGTTCATCCTCTGCACTACTGGTATCAGAGATCAAAATTGACCAGCCCATTTCCAGTTTTAAGTACTCTTGTTTTCTGTCTGCAGAATATAAAATAGAATCCAATGTCTTCAGTGAAAATCATAAAGAACATTTAAGTCTTTCTCCTGGCTAAATTTTTAGTTCTGTTTACTTGCAATTCCCCACTATCGAGACCATTTCACATAGCAGCAGCTCAGATAGCATCTCCACTGAAAAATCTTGGTTGTGTCCACAAGCTTGAATCTATGACTCTGTTCAGTATTTCTAAACTTTTGGGTAAGACCAATATTATATAACCTAATTTATTATATTCTAGTATATGCACATATGTATATTGCTTCTTGATTTCATTGTCTTCTTGATTTCAAGACCAGCAGTGGTACAATGAGACTGATAAAATATTTGCCTTTCTATTACTCCAGGATTAGTCCTCATTTGCTAACATCTTAATATCTTCTGGTAATGGCCTTGTGGGTGGGAAGAAGAGGCTCTCTAAACCTGGGTCAAGTTGAGGCTGAGAGAAATGAAAACAGATACATAAGAAAAAGGAAAGTACTACACCTTCATATCGTTTACTTTCAACTTTGCCTGTTCTCATATCCAATATGTAGATTTTGAAAAGCTGTGAGAAGTAATCTATTTTTAAAATTCATAAAGTAGATACTTTATTCACAAATTTGCTGTTTTAAAATAGCAATTGAGTATAACGTTCTGTAACTATTTTATTTTAAAGACTTTCAAATAGCCCTCAAATCTTCAAGCAAAATTAATTATTAATATAATTTTGGAACATAAGGTTTTAAAGATAAAATATTTGTTAAGAAATAACTCCTTGTATGAGACTTCCCAATAAAGAATTGCAAGTATAAAGCCTGACCTTAAAACTATTTTCTATCATCAAGGTCTATGTAACTAATTCTTCTTCCAGAAATAAAACAGGGAACAGCCAACTAAAAATCAATTCACCACGTCTGAAGCTGCCAGATTCAGAACAAGCAAGAGCAGACATAATATGATTATGAAGACTCAGAGCATTCAGGACACACAACTGAATCCCACGTAAATTGCCAGCCAAAGGGAGATGTTGCTGGATGCCCTGCTACCAGGGATTTAGAACGATCAAGCTTTTCGATCTATGTTTCCAAGGTGAGGTAGATATCATGTTCAAAAATTAGGCTGTTATGGTCACAAATTCTGCCAAAACTTTAGCTCATTACCTCTAAACAAGTGTTCAATAATTGCAACATTAGTATTGTTGAGTATTTAGCGTATTAAAGCATTTGCCACTCTTGTGAAGATTTTACTGACAAAAGACCTATTTGAAATAATCTCTATTTTATTGTAGATAAAAGTGAGACATGAAAGGAAATGCTTTTTATCACACGATGCCATGTATTTGCGTCAGAAAGTACCTGAATGATTAATTTAATACTATTTGTGGTGGCGTATAATAATAAACCTAAAAAAATCAAGACAAGAGAATTGACAGAGTTTTTCTTTGATTTATAGATGTCTAAACATAAAGTTCTACGTGTATAGATATGAAATCACATTTAGAGTGCATACACACACACATACACAATTATTACATATCTACTCAGAAATACTTTATTGTAGAAAAATATTCTATTAAATCAGGAAAATGAGCATTATTATTTACACATGGATAACATAGCTAACATGCATTTCCATATCTATACAGCAGGTATAAGGTGGAGCATAAGTTTTTAAGAATTCAACTTCTCCACAACAAAGACAACATAAGGAGCAAAACAGGACCATTGACCCAGTAGCCTCATATCCAATGCCAACAGGACAGAAAACTTTCCTTATACCAGACACTATCATCTCTTTATGGAGTTGAATACTGAACTGGTTGAATAATTGTCCAAAATGATATTTTTGAATAATGAAAGTGAATTGGGTATTAGGTGGCAATTTTTTCAGGCATACAAATGGTGGCTGAAATTTATTAATATACTATTAAAATAGAACATTATTTTCCTGTTGATATTTATTTTCATCACCTATATTCCTGTACATATATATGTATATATTCATTTTAATAGGCAATGCTACCTTTAAACATAAAAAAAGCCACATTTTTGCTGTTTTTTTAAAAATATTTTGAAATCCTTATTTATTTTATTTTATTATTATACTTTAAGTTCTAGGGTACATGTGCATAACGTGCAGGTCTGTTACATATGGATACTTGTGCCATGTTGGTGTGCTGCACCCATCAACTC
>NW_012098321.1:2384602-2405848 GCF_000951045.1 Mandrillus leucophaeus
TATAAGGAGTAAGGAAAGGATTGAGTTTCAGCTTTCTACTTATGGAAATAGCCACATTTTTATCCCAAAGATGAATTTGCCATGCCAGTGTACAGCTTCATCTTTGTCTCATGTTTTCTGTGCTACATAGATAGAAAGGTTGTATCTGTCTCTGTTTTTTAGAAGAAAAAAAAAACAATTTTTTTTCCATGATTGGGTTCAATCAGAAAAATGCCCATTGGTTTTGCAGATATCACTAAACACTGTGGCACTCCCTGCAAATCACTCTTATATATCTTCCTCGAGGTAACCACCTGGCATTGTGCTATTAAGTCACTTAAAGTCACTGTGAAACAGGATATAATTTCACTCACAGTATTTCCAAACCATGGAATAATGAAATATGTTAATAATAGGGCTGTTCTGTGTCACCATTCATGATTTCTTAACTTTCATGTTGGTATTAGCAAAAGGTACAATTACCTCTGGAAAAGTATCATCTTGATTTATCACTACATTATCTTCAAAATGACAGTATTGTGATTTGGAAGAATCTCCTAACTAGCAGGGAAGAAAGTGGACCATCATAATCCATGACATTGAAAAATTCTCATTTTTGTTTTCGGAGTCAAAATTATTGGTTGTTTTGCTTTTGAATTTTCGGTTATGAATCCCTTGCTAGATGAATAGTTTGCAAATATTGTTTCCTCGTCTGTGAGTCGTCTCTTCAGTTTGTTGACTATTTTCTTTGCTGTACAGAAGCTTTTAGATTAATATTATCCCATCTATTTTTTCTTTTGTTGCCTGTGGTTCTGAGGTTTTATCAAAAACAAAAACAAAAACAAAGCAAACAAACAAAAATCACTTTGCATAGACAAATGTCCTATAGTATTTTCCAATGTTTTTATTTTCTAGTAGTTTCATAATATTAGGTCCTACATTTAAGTCTTTACTCTATTTTGAGTTGATTTTTGTGTATGATGAAAAGTAGGGAGATCTGATTTCATTCTTTTGCATATAGATATCCAGTGTTAACAGTACCATTTATTAAAGAGACTGCTTTTTCTCCACCATATGTTCTTGGTGACTTTGTTGAAAATGAGTTGACTGGAAGTACATGGATCTTTTTTGGGGTTCTCTACCCTGTTTTTTTAGTCTATTGTCTGTTTTCAAGCCAGTACCATGCAGTTTTAGATACTATAACTTTGTAGTATAATTTGAAATCAGAATAGTGTGATGCCCCTACTTTTGCTGGTTTTACTTAGGATTGCTTAGCTCTTAGGGTGTTTTCTGATTTTAGATACATTTTAGGATTTTTTTTTTCTATTTCTGTGAAGAGTTTCATTGGATTTTAATAGATAGTGCATCGAATCTGTAGAGAGCTTTGGGTAGTACCAATGTTTAAACAATATTAATTTTTCCAATTAATGAGAATGCAGTAGTTTTTCATTTTTTTCTCTTAGATTTTTTTCATCAGTGTTTTACAATTTTTTAATATACAGATCATTTATTTCTTGGGTTAAATTTATTTCTATGTATTTTTGTAGCTATTATAAATTAAATTGATTTTTTTTATTTCGTCTTCAGATAGATCACTGTTAATGTATAAAAATGCTACTGAATTTCATATGTTAATTTTGTACTTTGCAATGTTAGGAAGTTCATTTATTATAAGTTTCTGGTGGAGTCCTTAGGTATTTTAAAATATAAGATGAAGTTATCTGTAAAGGTAATTTGAATTCTTCCCTTTGATTTTGGATTTTCTTAAATTTTTTCTTTTGCCTAATTTGTCTGGACAGAAATTTCAACACTATGTTGAAAGAAAGTTGTGAAATTGGACATGTATGTCTCACTCCAGATCTTAGTGGAAAAGTTTTCAATATTTTCCATTCAGTAGAATATTAGCTGTGAGATTGTTGTATATGGCCTTTATCATGTTGAGGTGCACCATTTCTATACCAAGTTCGTTGGGAGTTTTTATTTTAAAGAAATGTTGATTTTTATCAAATGCTGTTTTAGCATCTATTAAAGTAATTCTATTTTTTTTGTTTTTAACTCTGTGAATGTGATATATTATGTTCATTGATTTGCATATGTTGAAGTATCCTTGCATCCCTTAGATGGACCCCACTTGATTACAGTGAATGATCTTTTGAATGCATTGTTGAAATTGGTTTGCTAGTATTTTGTTGAGTACTTTCACAACTATGTTTATTTTGTTGAGTTCTTTCACAACTGTGTTTGTTTATTGTTGTTGTGCCTTTATCCTGATTTGGTATCAGGGTAATGATTGATTCACAGAATGAATTTGGAAGTATTTCCACCCCTTCAATTTTTTGAAATAGTTTGAATATAACTGACATTAGGTCTTCTTTAAATGTTTGTTAAAATTCATTAGTGAATCAATCAGATCCTAAACTTTTCTTTGATATAAAATTTTTCTTCGTTTTTCAGTCCTGTTACTTGTTATTGGTATTTTCAGGTCTTCTATTTCTTTATTGTTCAATCTTTATAGGTTGTTTGTGTTCAGGAATGTATTCATATCTTCTAGGTTTTCAAAATGGTTGACATACAATTGATCATAATAAAATGTAACAATCTTTTGTATTTGTGTGTTAATTATAAAGTGTGCTTTTTCATCTCCGATTTTTTATGAGTCTTTTCTTCTTAGTCTAGCTAAAGATATGCCAATTTTTAATTTTTTCATAAACCCTCTTTTTGTTTTATCATTCTTATCATTTATTTAATCTTAATTGTATTTACTTATGCTCTAATATTCATAATTTATTTCCATATATTAATTTGGGGTTTGGTTTGTTCTTGCATTTCTAGTTTCTTGAGGTGCAATGTTAGGCTGTTTCTTTGGAGGCTTTCTTTTTCTCTTTTGGTGTAGCATATAATCCTATAGCTTTTTTAGTACTTCTTTTTCTATATCCCATAAGTTCTACTATGTTGTGTTTTCATTTTCATGTTTCAATAATTTTTTAAATTTCCTTCTTAATTTAGTCATTGATCCATTGGTTGTTCAGAAGCATACTGTTTAATTTTCATGCATTTCTACAGTTTCATGTTTCTTTTGTTATTAATTTCTAGTTTTATTCTAATAGATTCAGAAAAAAATATTTGATATACTTTTGATTTTTTTTAATTTGTTGAGACTTATTTTGTGTCTGACATACGGTCTATCCCAGGGTTTCCCACCCCCATTTGGTACTGGTACCTGAGACTGGTGCTAGTCCGTGGTCTGTTAGGAACTGGGTCGCACAACAGGAGGTGAGCGATTGGTGAGTGAGCGAATCTTTATCTGTATTTACAGCTGCTCCCCATTGCTCACATTACTGCCTAAGCTGTGTCTCCTGTCGGATCAGAGGCAGTATTAGATTCTCATAGGAGCACAAGCCCTATTGTGAAATGTGCATGCAAAGAATCTATCTTGAGTGCTCCTTGTGAGAATCTAATGTCTGATGATCTATCACTGTCTTCCGCCAACCCCACATGAGACCATCTAGTTGAAGAAAAACAAGCTTAGAGCTCCAATTGATTCTACATTGTGGTGAGTCGTATAATCATTTAATTACATATTAAAATATAATAATAATATAAATAAAGTGCACAATAAATGTAATGCACTTGAATCATCCTGAAACCATCTCACCCCCAACTCCTGGGTCTGTGGAAAAATTGTCTTCCACACAACCAGTCCCTGGTGTCAAAACGTTTGGGGACGGCTGCTCTACCCTAGAGTATGTTCCATGTGCTAATGTTAATAAAATATTAGAAAAATATCTGTTAGGTCTATTTGTTCTAGGGTATAGTTTAACTCCAGTGATTGTCAATTTTCTGCCTGCATTAGCTATCCATTGCTGAAAGTACAGTGTTGAAGTCACACACGATTATTGTATTGAAATCTACCTCTTCCTTTATATCAACTGGCACCTACTCATGGGAAGAAGGCTGCTTCGCGTGTCTTATTGGCTCAGATGGGTATGCATCATCTAGCAGGGCCCTGGACAAGCAGGGTAGTTTCCTGACTTCAGTAGGAGAGTTCATAGATAAGACTGGCTCCTATTAGTATATGCTATGGGATGGAGGCTGGTGTGTCTGTCGCATTTACTCCGACGGGCATGTGTTTCCCAGCAGGTCTCTGCACAGACAGGATAGTTTCTCAACTACAGCAGGGAGACTGGATCTGAGACTGAGTCTCCTCAGGATCTGCTGTGGGAAAAAGGCTGGAGAGCCTTGTGTTTACTCAGAGGGCTGTACATCACACAGCACGTTCCTGCAGAGGTAGGAGAGTTCCCTGACTGCAGTGAAAGGGGCAGGTTTTGAGATAGAGCCTCCTCAGAATTTGCTGTGGAATGGTGGCTGAAGAGCTTGATCTTTTTGGTTCAGAGTGGCACCTGTCTCCCCAGAGATTGCTGCACAGATGAGATAGTCCCCTGACTGCTGAAGCAGGAGGGGCTGGAGCTGAGACAGAGCCTTCCCAGGATCTATTGTGGGCTATGGGTTGGAGGCTGGATAGTTCATCTCATTGGCTCAGACAGACAGACAGACATCTCCCAATAGGTCTCTGCACAAATGGGATAGTTCCCTAACTGCGGTGGTAGAGGATGGAGCTGAGTCTAGCCCCTGCGGGATCTGCAGGATCTGCTGTGGCGCTGAGGCTGAAAAGCTCATCTCATTGGCCTGGACAGGTATGTGTCTCCTGTCAGTTTCCAGCATAGATAAGATAGTTCCCTGACTGCAGCAAGAAGTGAGAGAGCCGAGACTGGGCTCCCTTGAGATCTGCTGTGAAATGGAGGTTGACAAATCGACCTGCGATGCCTAGACTTTGAGGCTGGGAGACGTGATAGTCTCCCTGTGGGTCCTTGTACAAACAGCAGCTCTGAGTTGAAACCTTAGCTGAGGAGGGCTGGAGTAGAACCACAGGGCAAGTTTCAGCCTCGTTGCTGAGGCCAGTGTCGGCAGGCAGAGGCGCCTTTCCACCAAGACACTAGTGTGCACAATTAGTTTTGGACCCCTTAGCAGATAGTTTTGCTTGCCAACTCAAGGCCAAATGAGGCTATAGCCAAGCTGCTTGGGGAACTGGGCCATTTCTGGGCTTGAACTTGGAAGCAAGCCCAGTGGATTGCTCTGGGAGTGCAGACTAAACCCAGGAACAACGACCTCGGTGTTGTCTACCCTCAAAACAATAGTCCTAGGTCCTGGGCTCCACAAGAGTTTCATAACCTCCTCTTTGAATCCTGAGGCTCCTAGAGAGAGGCTTTTGACTGTGGATGGTTATAGAATTTTTGTTGTTGTGGGGAGAGATGGGTGGGCTATCTTCTATTCTACCATCTTGATGATGCCACTTTAGTGTTTAATTTTGATGAATAATATTTAGTAAATTTTTTAATGGATCATAATTTCAGCATCAGAATTATTTTTAATGTAAATGTGGATATGTTCTGTTTTATAACATTGTATTTGAAATCAATTAGACTTACTTAAATTGAAAATAAGTAAACAGCTACTTATAAGTACATTTTTGAACCTATTTGAGAATATTGCCTTGATATAAAGAATTGATGGAATTATCCTAATTATTTCTTAGTGTTTTGTCAGGATTATAGTAGAAAAATGAATGGTAGGGAAGCCTAACTGGTGTTTTGAATAAAAAACACGGTGCTGCACATTGCTGTGTCCTGCCAGTTTATGTCAAGTGTGGGAAAAATAAAGAACTCTTTATTTAAATATATGTTTATTTACTTATCAGTGTATTAAAATATTAATTAAGGGATTATTGTGTGAAAATAATATACTAGCTGTTGATAATTAAACAAAAAACAAATCAGACTTGAAAAAGTGATAACATCTTCATAGGAAAGGGCCACATATATTGAGAGAATAACAAAGATATTCAGATTGAGATTTTGAGCTAAAAAAATAATTTTTCTGCATAAGTATTACTTGACCTAAGACTTAATGAATAAGTAAGAGTTAGCCATTTATAGATTGGTGAAATGATAATGGGACAATAACTTCAGATACAGAAAGCATCATGTGTAATATTCTTCCTGGGAAAAAGCATAACACATAGGCAATTGATGTGAGACCAGAAGGACTGAAGTACAGAGCAGGACAAAAGATGTAACATGTGAAGTGGAAGTAAAGGCAAACCAGACTGTGCAAAACCTGCTGGCCATCTAAACAATACTTAAACTATATGACAGAATATGGATGCTTGAAACTTTCTTGTGTCCAATCTTTCCAAGAAAGGTAGGTCCACTGTATGACATTCTGCTAGGAGAAAGAACACAGGACGCAAATTCAGGGCTAAATGTGTAATTAAGCTCTTTAACTTCCATCGTTAGTGGATGGTCACCCACAACGGCCACACTCATTACTGAACATGGAAATGCTATACTGGAACGTATGAAGGGACATCTGAGAGCAAAGTAGATGAAGCTGTACAGGGAATCAGATAGTTGATGGGCATAGCTGAGCCACAGATCCAGGGCCATGTAAGAACCACACATGCCTTTGAGCATTAACAATATGGGAACTATGTTGTTTCATGGTTCAGCCAGATTGATGAGTGGGATACATTTGCTAAGCTGAAAGTCAGTAAATTAGCTTTGAGTGGGATCACTTCTATTGAATTTTCTATATGAATTCAAAAACTACAAGGCCATAAGGAGATGATGGCTCTGAAACCAAGGAATCTGTTGACCTACTAATGCTTCCAAAACCTGACAACTGCCCATCCTTTCCTCACATAATGGCCTGGTCATGAGCGTAGTGAGTACAACAGTGGAGTGAGGGGATGGCATGAAGTAGGGCATTTTTACCTTTTCCAAGTGTGATGTTGAGGATCAGTATATTATTTCATTCCAAACTTAATTTTTCACTTGCCAGGCATAGTAAATTAGTGTTTCCCTAATATCTTCTCTCCTCTACACAAAAAGTAGATATTTTAGAATAACTAAGAAAGATTTATAAATGGGATATGTGGGAGTATATTCAAATAAATAGGCTGAAAGATCACAGGACCTTCAAAATAAATGTCTTAAAGGTATAGGAGAAAGTGGAAAAAATGGAGTGTTAATTCTCTAAGAAGACAAGACAGGATGCAGTACAAAGCACATGTGAAAAAATTCGCCTCCAGTACAGAGAAAGACACTTTCTACTTCTTAAAAGACAGAAAGAAAAAAATAAAGACTGGGGCATATGGCTGTAGGTTTCTAGAGTTGCCGGTGGGGAGATGAAGGAGTTCCCATCTGATAGTTTCTATTTTTTACGATGAATTCCGTGGCAATATCATCAGGTGAACATGTGTGTTGTGGGAGTTAGAAAGGCCTAAGATGTTTGAGAACAAAGAGAAAAATGTATAATGGCAAAGTCTTCAGGGAATACGAAGGAGGAGTCAGACAGGACTGAAGTCTCCCTAACCATTTTTCAAGAAATCGTCAGCACTAAAGCTATCTTTTGTAGGGGAGGTTCAAGTTATGGCTCGTGAGAGTACAAATTTATATAATGGGTTTAATCGTTCCAAAATAAAACATGGATATCACATACAGCATAGTAGACTGGGCCAGAAGAGAACGTTTGTAACGAGTCCCCACCAGGTACTGGCTGCACAATTTAGACACCTTATATGACCTCTAAGTTTAAAATTTTCAACGTAAAACTTTACAATAATAACAAATCTCATATACCTGATTTACTGAAGGACTTAGCATGTGTGAAGCACTTATTACAAAACCTGGCACATGTTTAGTCTTCATTGATGGTACTGATGAGGGTACTAGTAGAGACAGTTATTACTGTTTCAGACCCCCTTGATTGAGAGAGACACTAAGAGCAGAATATATCATAATCTGTTTCCCAGCTCACTTTTTTTTTTCAGGCAAATTTTTTCTACACCATCTGCTTACTTTCCTGCTCTCTACATATGCTCCTTCATTTCAACTTTGTCTGTTATACTCCAGCCTGGCTGAACTATTTACAGTATTCAAAAAAATGTCATGTCACCTTACACATATGCACATTTGCACAGTTTTCTTGCTGCCTGGAAACACAACCAGTTCAACTAGTACTCCCACCAAAACACACATATATGAACATCTCACTCCTCTTTTGCCAGTGGAGAACTTATCCTTTAAAATTCAACTCAGACACAGGTTAGGAGCTGAGCTGAATTTCACGAATACCGGTTTGTGGCCATTCCTCTGTCCCTTCCTCCGATGGAATCATCTAATATTCTCTGTGTCATATCAATTGATGATGAGCTTCCTGGGAGAGAATGGGCAGCTTCTCTTTTACATTAAGTATCATACACAGATACTCACCCACAAAAGGCTTCATACATAGTCATTCCATTTAAGGACAGCACCTCTGAAAGCAGAGACAACTCCACACACCCTCTAAACCAGATCTCAGAGACAGAACAGCCTGTACGTGATCAATGTGGGAATAAAAGGGCTGGAGTTTTTCCAAGTTATTAAAATCCTACCAACTGCACTATCAACAGTAACAGTGGCAGCACAGAGATCCAAGGTGGTGCCAGGTTTGTTGAGAAGAAGAATCAATAGTTATGAAGGAGAATAAACTACACCACACAGGTGAAGTTAGTGAACAGGTGAAGGCAGGAAATAGTAAAGCTTTCCAAGAGAGAAAAAAAAAAAAACAAAAACGCCTCAGATCCAGAAATTCTTAACATCCAAATAAAATGAACGATGAAACAATCCAAAGTTTCCTTTGGAAAGACAGTGATTAGAGCAGCCTCAGACTCTCCTTCCATGTTAGGAAATATCATAAGACGGGCACATAAAAAGCCAACGTGGCTTTTTGTACTACTTTTTACTTTTGGGTAATTTTGCGTGTTTGCAAATTCTGTTTTGTAACTAGCATTTTATCTGTGTTCTCTTTGGGATTTGAGAGGCTTTCTTTAGTGTATTCATTTACTTGTTTTATGCTAGACTTAAGCCGCAAATGTTTGGGGTGTAGTTAACCTGAAGGTGGTTATTAGATTTTCCTTTACTTAGAAAAGAATGTTGCCTAAGAGCACTCTACACATTGGTCCATTTTAACAAACCCACTATCACTTTAATGATTCAATGCAATGTGTTTCTTTTGTGCAAAATATGGATTTGCAGAGAAAAAGAGAGAGACAAATTAAGTAGACAAAAAGTTTTTTCTCATCTTCTACTGTATTTTATAGCAAAAATACAGTAAGGATATGACAGTTTGGACATTGTTTGATGTATGGATAAAGAAGTCCATATTACTATAAACACTGTTTTAAGACTTGGTACCTGATAAACAAGTTACTTTTCATTGTGGATACATAGTATAGTCAACCTCACCTTTTCAATTTGTTTAATATGTCTTCTGTATGTAGTTTTCTGTGTGTTTTTTACTCTTTTAAGAAGACTTGCCAACAATATTCTCTCATCTTTAATATCAAGTAGAACTTCACTGACTTAAAGTTGCTTGGAAGAACAAGAGTACATTGCAGACACACATTGTTGAACTGGTTCCTAGATAAAATTTGTGTTGCTCGATGTCAATTCTTCCAGGATGCCAGATGGCATTTTGACTTACCCTTTCTTACATCAGTGGTATTGCAGAACTGCCTGTCAGTAGGGAAAGGCATGGGCAAGCTTCTCTTTCAAAGGGAAGGACTGGTATCAGATCTCAGATACCATTAAGAGGAGGAAATAGTAATATTTTAAATAATCATTATTTAAAAAATTAATTGCACATGAGCTAAAGTAAACTAGTTTTCTCTTCCAAGAGAATCACAAAATAATTTATTTCCAGCTCCTTTTGAACGCTGTGATAGTGAAGATATTCAAGGGCCATTCAAAACATTAAACCTCTTTGCGTATCGTTTGAAATATTCTCATGTACCAAGAATAATTGTGTCTAATTGTTCAAAGAAAATAATGTTTTCTAAAACTTGCTGTCTATATTGGTTGATAAGTCATGATAAATTATTAAAAATAATTTCACATTTTTTTATCAAATATTGCTTAATCCACTAGGTATGTATTGTCTTATAGTCCAGAATCTGTGTAGATTATCAATCAAACTGAAATAATTTCTATAGGAGAAATGTCTGACCTAACTGTAAATGTCAAATAAATATGTTGGAGCGAAAATTATTTGATAAATTTCAGACAACATTTTCTTTTCTCGATAGGTGAAAAAACAATAGTTTGTGTTTACAAACACACGTGTGTGTTTGATGGTCAGTTTTTTCACATAATGCTGGTGAATTTAAGTTACTAGGAATATCTTAGGAAGAGAGGTACTAGCACTTAATATCTACTGTCTTACAGTTCCTCTTATCACTTTAACCCTCAGAATAAAGTGCTCTTTAGGCCTTCTCAGTTTTATAGATGAGGAAGCTGAAATTTGAAGAGAATAAGAGACTTGCTTAAGGTCACATAAATATTAGATTGGTGCAAGGGACTGCAATAACCACAATTACTTTTGCACCAATGTAATTTTATTGCCAGAATGTCAGTCGAGGTTTAAGTTCAGAAACTATTCTAAGAAATCTCACATCAAAGGCTTCTATGACACCGTTCTTAATTTTACTCATAGGTTTAGCTCTAATTTCTATAGTACAAACTATCTGTTTTCTTTACAAATTTCCGGTTCAGATGATATCTTGTTTTCCAGGGCAATGCCTTGATTTTATGTGCTAGAATATGTAAGCTGGTTAACGGTGCAGAGGCCTGATGTTATATAGGCCTGATATCAATTAGAAGCAAAGATAAATAAGATCAAGTTGATATTCATTTGGCGGACAGGCATATTTGAATCTTGTCTTGAGTCCTGTACAGAAATCTGACTTTAAAGACACATGATAGAATAGATTTGTGTGGTGCAACATTTATGTAAATAAGTATTTTAATATTATGCTTTTTGCCATTCTACCTAATTGATTTCAAATGGGTTTCTTGTTGATTACCTTTTTATAGGTTTCTAAGAATATATTCCCCCAGGTAAGTAAAATTTATTTTACATGACCAAGTTTACCTTTTAACTTAAAACTTTTCAATTTGGAGTTGCGTTACACATCATAGGATAACTTATAGAGAAGGTAAAAGATATTTAGGTGGAGGTTTCCGCTGTGGCTTCCCTGGTCAAAGGATGGTTCGTTAGCATACAAGAATGAGAGAAAGAACAGTAATCTGTGACTATGTCCCAATCTTATATGTTTAGACTAGGGCATTGCCTGACTTCCCTATGTGATGAATTTCATGCATTAATAAATCTTTCTGCTTTTCTCAGACCCAACTTCTCTCTTTTTAATTATCCAGTGTTCCAAAAAATTTTTTCTATTGGAATGATAGTTCCTGATTACATTAGTCTTCTTTCAGACCCCCACCTTCAACTTTTAAGTGATGTTATTCAAATCTATGACATAAGCTTTTTTTTGTTTACTGAAGATATTTTCTTAGTGATTTTTCAGAAACGTATGCCTATCATTCATGGACTCAATTTAATTGTGATAGCCATATTCTGTAAGCTCTCACTTTATCTCCTTTAACTTCTATGAAAGTCTTCTTTTTTTTAAAGTGTAGAACTGAGAGTAAAACGGTTCATTTTTATGAGTGCTCCTTAAAAATATGACAAATAATGACATAGGTCATTAGCATATGACTTCCTCATAGAATTATTTTTGTTAGTAATCTGACTGCCCTTTGAAAATTGCCAAGCCATTGTCTTAAAAAATGATAGAAGGTTGTTATTTATATAGCAAAAGAAAGTGCTGGAAAAATTCTCTTTAAATTTAAGAGAAAACAATAATTATTTTAAACATGGGCTCCCTGAGTAGTTCCAAACACTAGAATAGTTGCAATAAATTGGTGAAGTCATGTCTTCTTATATAAATTAGATGCATTGTAAAGTAAATGTCTTCATTTTTGTGTAAATGGGAAATATAATTTGAAGAAGTTTTAAAAACACTTTTATGTAGGACACTATATTCAGGCAGCACCAAATTATTTGAATGTTTCATATTTCATGTTTAGGTATGGTGTGTTTGGTATGTGTGTGGGATCATTTATCCTATGTGGCAGTGGAACTTTTGATGCCTGTCTCAATCATATGTTAGTCTTCAGTCAGAAAAAAAGACTCCATGTCTATGTGGCTTAAAACAATTAAAGTTTATTTTCACTCATGCTACATGTCTATAGTTGTTGGCTGGTAGCTTTCTTCCGAATGTCTTCTTTCTGGGACACTGTCTGGCAGATCTCATAGCAATACTCCTCAATGTTTAATGTGCATATAAATCACTCGTTAAAATTCATATATTGCTTCACCTCTGTGGAGGTGCCTGAAATACTGGATGACATCTGGGCCTACAACAAAAACAGATTTGGAAAATATGAGCGATTGCTGAAAACCTCCAACTTCTAAGAACCCTTGAATTTCTGCCATAGTGAACTTAATTTCAGATTAATCCCCTCTCATACCTTTCCCACCATTTCAATAATAAAAGAAACAGTCCCCCAGTGCACCAGTCACCTTTTCCCTTCAGCAACTAATACACTATTCAACAATGAAAGTTTCCCTTACAACAGAAAAATTCGATTATGGCTTCTAGTATCAACTTTACTCTTACTTTAACAGACTATTGCTCAAAATCCTCCTTGTCTGTATTCAGTATTCTTCATCTTCAGACTGAAAGTTATAAAGAAATTTAAAATGTTTTAACTCCATTAAATAATCTGGCACACCCATGCTAGAGAAACAACAATAACATAAAGATGCATAGTTGTATCTACACATCAGCCTGCAAGTTACTCAATTTAAACACACTGGCTTTCTCTGCATTTGAATACGTGGTCTCATCTACTACTCATATTGACGTCAGCTCACTGCTCACACATGTTAATCATCCAATCCCCTTGAACTGTCAACCTCCTTCTGACTTTTTTTTTTTTTCACCAAACAAGACCTGATATTTGTTAAGACGCAGTTTCCAGGCTGGACGAGGTGGCTCACTCCTGTATTACCAGCACTTTGGGAGGCCGAGGCGGACAGATCACGAGGTCAGGAGATTGAGACCATCTTGGCTAACATGGTGAAACCCTATCTCTACGAAAAATACAAAAAAATTAACCAGGCATGGGGGCACACACCTGTAGTCCCAGCTACTCAGGAGGCTGAGGCAGGAGAATCACTTGAACCCAGGAGGCGAGGTTGCAGTGAGCTGAGATCGCACCACTGCACTACAACCTGGGTGACAGAGCAAGACTCCGAAAAAAAAAAAATGCAGTTCCCATATATACCCAATAATGAAAAACCACAGGCAATGGTAACTCTATCTGGAACATTGTTCTGGTCTTAATTACCCACATAAATGTAAGAAAGAACATAACATTTGTATCTTGTGATTTCCTTGTACTTCTCAGTACTACCAAATCCACAAAACACATGAAGGGCAATAGATTATATAAGAGTATGGACAAAAGACCTTCATGAATTGGCTAAAATAGTGTAAGGCATACATCATATGAAATAGTTGTGAGCACAAGGAAAATCAAATAAAAAATGTACATTTGGGTGGATGTAGTGGCTCACACCTGTAATCCTAGAACTTTGGGAGCTTGAGGAGGGCAGATCACCTGAGATCAGGGGGTTGAGACCAGCTGGACAACATGGTGAAACCCCGTTTCTACTAAAAATACAAAACTTAGCCAGGCGTGGTGGTGTGTGTCTGTAATCTCACCGACATGGGAGGCTGAGGCAGAAGAATAATTTGAACTTAGGAGACAGAAGTTGCAGTGAGCTGAGATCATGCCACCGTACTTCAGCCTGGTTGACAGAGCGAGACTCTGTCTCAAAAAAAGAAAGAAAAAAATATATGTCCACTATCTCTGTGAATCACATGCATCTGCCACTTACCTGAAAACTGAACATAGAATCTGATATCAATTAGCATTACAGGTCATCCAGCTATCTAAATTTCCAAACCCTGTGCATGTATTTCTCTTTCTCCATTCCCTACGCTAATGAGATAAGGCATGTTTGCATAATATTGTAAACATCATGGATAGCTTGTAATAGGAAACAGTTTGTACATTGTAAGATAATTAATTGGAGAAGATGACAATTAGGACTAGGGTCAAATCCAGAATTTGGTTTCAAGGGATTGATAGTTATAGGAAGCATATAACCTAAGAAATGTGCCCTAATAGCCTGTGTTATCTGAAAAGATTAAAATACTCCTTGAGTGACAAACACATTCTGCATATTTCACTACTTAATAAAATGGTTTCTTGGCCCTATTTTTGATTTCTCTTTTTCCTGTAATCCTGATCAGTATATCACATCCTCTGAGTGAGCTCGTCAGTCTTCACTGGGGTATCGGTATGGGTAGCTGTGGAGCCAGAAAACCATGTGTGTGACGTCATTATGGTGACAATATGTCCCTTATCATTTCATTTTGTGGGGAAGTTATTATACTCAGCCTCAGCAAGAAGCAATAAGTGCTCTAGCGTCAATTGATAATGCAGGTTCAGATCTTGGGAGAAAGGTCAGAACAGAGTTTATAAAATTTGGAGTCATTCCCATAAAGATGGTAGTTAAAAAGACATAACAGAGCAAATAAAGTGTAGACAGCAAAGGGTCATGGAGGGACATCTTGGATAACACCTGAATTAGTGGAGTAAAGGAGAAATACAGTTCAGCAGTAGAGACACTAGGGGAAAAAAAATGAGTAAAGAATAGAAAAATTGCATTAATGGAATCAGAAAATTGAATTCATAATGTAGCCATCAATCATGATGAATGATACAGAGAATTTGAGATAAGGTAACTGTATATCTTATTTATTTTGAATTCTGATTTCTAATAAGAAAAGTTCAGTTACTATGCAAGCTCTGCAATTGGACAACCTGGATTCAATCCCACATTCTGCCACTTGCTAGCGCTGTTGTGCCCTTGGGTGATAGTTTCTAAGTTTCTTTTAAATTCTTACCTGTATGTAGGTAAAATTAAATAATCTATGTGAAGGCTTTAGGTGTTATCTGGCATGAAAAGCCTTCAATAAATATTAGTTTAAAAATAATGACATGATTATATTTGTAAGAGCAGCTGTGAAGAATGGTGAAAATCTGTCCAGTTTGCAAGAGAGTTGAATTTGGGTGTAGTTATGTACACTACTATGTGCTACAGTGAGTGGATTCTACTTATCTAACTGAAGTGGGAGAGCGGTACATCTAACACCTTCAATGAGTTGACAGTTTGTGCCTAAGTATATTTTTTGTTACCAGTTTTTAGAATAAGGCTCCCTTGAACACATTTTTAGTAGATTGAAAGGGAAAAGTAAAAAATATATATATTTATTTATAAAGACAAAAGTGATACATGATAAGATGAATCAGAACCTCAGTGCCAATGTTAGCTTTGGTGAGTGAGACTAATAGATATTCATCTGAACCCAGAGTGTGGGGGAGGAATAAAGACACAGGTATATTGACATTAGAAAATTGAGTGGTTTTTTTTTTTTTCAAATATCCTCAGTCTGAAAACATAGTAAGAAATGTCAGTTATAGAGAGTAAGACTAGCAGAGATGAGGTTTCACATTGAGAAATCAGAAAGAGGTTGGGATAACACCAAATATAATATAGATAGTGTCATTTAATAATGACTAAAAGACAACTTCCAGAATTTGGAAGATAACATAGGGAGGGTAAAGATCTATGATATGCCTTCATCTAAATCACAGGACTTGGATGTAATTTTGCAAGCATTACACAGTAAACAAAAATAAAGTTAATAACAGAAAAAATTAAAATTGAGAATGATCAATCTCAGAGTACTATAAAAATATATTGAAGGAATGATCTTGAAACAAGAAGACTACTAACATAGCCATCTTATATGAAAGAGCTCAGCTTGCAAGGCAATGGGAGTGAAAATGGAGGCAAGAGGGATGAAATGAATGGCAGACACATATTCTTCCGGTTGAATGTAGTCATGTAGCTCACATTTCTAAAACCTATTATAACAAGAATATAACTATCTGATATTTTCTACTTGCCAAAAAATAATTATATCATAAAGTATGCCATGTATTTGAAACAGTTAATTTTCAAGTCAAATGAAAATATTATGGCTAAACTTTCTTCAACCAAGCAACTGACTCTGCAGTATGAGAAACCACAGATTTACTACACTGAAGATACAATTAATTAACATGTTTTGAGGCAATGGAATCAGAAGTTCGGCTTATTTAATGAAGACCATAGTCTATTATGTTTTCACAACCAAGCTAACTCAACCGTTAACTTTCTTCAAATACAAAGCATATTTATAAAGATTCCTAAATAAAAAATTTCCAGAGGGCTCTTGAGTGTGTGTTTGCAAAATTCTCATGAAGTGACTCCTTCCTTTGAGTGTTCGTTTTGTTTCGTTTTGTTTTGTTTTGAAGTTTGGGGGTAGTCCTTGGAATCAAACTTACAGTACCAGTATAGTCATTGAAACTTTGTTCTAAAAATGAACGAAATGCAAATCCTGTTTGTGGAAGAAAACCATGTTTTTTTGTGTGGAGTTTGTTGTTGTTGTTGTTGTTGTTTGTTTTTTACATAGAGGAAAAAGCAGCAGAAAATTCTTCCCCAGAGAAAAACATTCCTTGTTGATTTATGTCTGCAATAGGAGAATAACATAGCAGATGTATACTGCCTGGAATAAAGTGTATTCAGCACATAAATTTAAATCACATACAACTTAGGTTTTATGGTACAGTTGTGAATTGTGCTCTTTTTTTCTATATGTAATTAGAAAGTAGAACAGATGTGAAGGTTAATTTTAATTTAGTGCGTCCATTACAAAGAAATAGATATACTGCCTAGGGAAAGGAGGAATTTTGTTTCTTGTATAAATGTTCAGCTCTAGTTAGATGTAGGAGAAGAGCAGTGGACTTTAGGACTCACTATTTGGAAACATGCATAATAAGATGAGTCACAAATATTGTAATAGTAATTTAGGAAGCATACTTTGTATTATGTGGTAGACGGGGAAGTTGGAGTTTTCCGCTTAGAGATTTAGAGAGGTAAAGTCCTCGTTAAAGTAATACATTATTTTAGAAGATATTTCTACTTTGGTCTGGTTTATTGTGTGCACCTGCTCTTCGGAAAACATCTTTCCCCTCCTCAATCCCAGTAATAGGATTAGAAGGTACAGCAAGCTCTCAGACAGGCTTTCTCTCCTTCCAACTGTGTATATTTTGGCTAGGGCTATTGCCAAGTGTCTGCTGCCTTGTAGGTTGGCGATGTCTTTGATACTAGAAAAAGTAGCTAAAATAAATCAAGCCATGGTAAAAGGGCCCTAGAGCAGACTGTGGCAATAATTGTCAACTTTATATTTGCATCTCACAGGATAAAATAGGCCTCTGTGTTTTTCCTACCATTAATTTAATTCATACACACCAAATTTTATGTTTTCAATTTGCATTGGGAGACAAAAATAGGATTGATGATGCTCTGCCAGTTTTACCCTAAAGTATAGAGTAATACTCTGCACTAGATGAGGAAATGGCCAACTAAAAATATTTTGCACAAGATCATTTTGCCTTCAGCTTTTTGAAAGTGGGATTTAGGAAAACTCTGTCTTAAGTGCCAAATTCTAGCTGCACATGCCATGTTTGAACTTTGGATCTACTTTCCATGCGAAAGAAGCTTTAATTTCAGAAAGAAAATTTCTTTAAAAACCTCTTTATATTCCGAAAACCAGAAGCCAAGAGTAGAAAAGCATTTGCTTCACGGCATTTTCTAAGAAAACAAGTATTTGGCATTAATTGACAATGATAAAGGAAAGAAAAGTTGTAAAATTATTCCAATCATTGTCAAAATATACAATGCACTTTTGGAGTTCAATGTATCTTAACACTGAAGATCTATAATAAGACCCGTAAACAGAATTGTGCACAAAATACATAAAGAAAAGTAAAATATTAAATCCATGGTGATAAATTGTTCCTAAAACACCTGAACCAGACCGCCAAGATGAAGGTAAAACTTGTCATTTGTGACATACTTTTTGATGCCATTGACAAAAGATATTTTCAAAGACGTCAGTTATTGTTTAAACACATAAAATGTAAAATAGCACTACATTTCCTCATGTTTTTTATGTATAATAGGGATAGTAATACCAATTTTACCTTACTATTGTTAGAGTTCAATAAAATATTGTATTAAATAAGAACAACAAGTTCGCTCTTAGAGAGGGTAGCCATTCAAGACTGAACCCTTGAATGGCTTGAACTACATAGCTCCCCTTTGAATACTGACATTTAGTTTGTTTCAAATTCAGGCCTCAGCAACAGCAACTACTATTATTTGTAATGAATCATCTAGATCAATACATCTACAAATGTTTAAACTTGTTATCCGAGGTTCACCTTTAACTTTGTCCTCAAGTTCTATCTCACTGCCTAGTGTTTCCAAAGACAAGAAATATTGTCCAATATCTGCGATAATTGTCTCTGCTTCCATCAGCAATGTGAATCACAGCTTTTATTATTATTTGTTCTAAACTCTTGGGCCTAAATAACCTTCACGCTTACATTTGTTCTTTGATCTTCAATTACCAGAGTGTATATTATATGGAGATAGAATTAGATAAGTACAGGTGCAGTTTCTTATTTAAAGCTCTGTGGGATTTTTCTTTAGTGAAACCATAGAAAATGGTAATAGTTCCAAATAGACATTATTTGCTAACCTACAAGAGAACAAAGTAAGTTTTAGCAGCAGGTGATGGTCACAGTATTCCAAGGAGGACCACATGAGCTATGGATGAAGGATTGAGCCTGGATAATCTTGCCTTTGTGATGCTGCCCAATTCTGTAAATGACTTTCTCACTTCATTCAACCCCCTCCATCCAGTCATTGGCCAGCCTATTCTATTTAAATTACCCTGTCTCAGCTTCTGGTCTAATCAGAATGGTAGTCAGCACTGCTCAACTCATTGTTCCTGCAGTGCTGAGCTCCACGGGAGCCAAAACATAATGTACCGACATAATAGATGACTGAATTGGAAATAAAAATAAGCTATTTGTTTGAAATTTACCTCCCATTTATTATATACTTGCATAGGAGGTCTCCTAAGAGTCTGTAGGGGAGCCTTGTCTGGAAACGTTATATAATATATGTTTATGTGCTGAGAGCAGAATACACATGTGATTACAATACTGTTTCATAGCACTGATTTCTTTTATTTTCTTTTTTATTTTTTTTGGAATATGTCCTTGAGGAAATTGGAATGCAAGTTCTATGACCAAACATGTGCCTAAATAACATTCTATTTCTGAGACCAAAGTTCCATAGATGCATATAGACATAGATATAAATCACAGATTATAATTGCAATTTCTGTCATTAGAGGGTTTCAAATGTTCTTCAGCTCTGTGGTGTGCATATGATGGTCTTACCAAAATAAATGATTTCTCTCTGCGTACTGTGGGCTCTGTCAAGATTGAGAGCCTATTGTCTAATAATTTAGAACATAACAAAGGTTCATTTTCTGTATCTGAAGGAGATATTACTTCAAGCACAAATGCTGTTAGTGGGAGGAAGAAAATTTATCTATATTTCACCCTATGTATCATTGAAAATGTACACCTATACATTTTACGTTATTATTATTATTACCCGGTGGCCATTCAGCATGCAGCCATCAAAGTGCATGATATATGTCTCTCCAGCTGAACACCAGAAAGCTATGAGCCAGTAGAATTTGCCAACTCTGGAGAGGACTGTCACCTACAATTTATGACTCTTAAATGGAAATTAAGGATGATATACAAAAGTTTACGGAAAGAGTTGCCTTTATGGGAAGAAGGTTAACATTAGTAGCCTGACAAGATTCAGGTGTTTCCTTACAAGTCTCTTCAGCACAAAACCTTTATTATAGAAGCCTGTGTGTGAAAACTTGTGAACACATCTAAACCATGCATTTTTTTTTTTTTTTTGGTCAAAGTGTGAATAAAACACTTTATTCATTTCAAGGATTTCAGATGTTAGTATAAATCCTCTCTATATAAACTAGACATTAAGTTAGGTTATTCCACAACTTAAACAAAGGGAAAAAACAAAACATTTTGGTCAAAACTGAGTTAGGGAAGTCCACTGCTTTTAGCTATCTACAGCAAATTAAAAAAATGGAGTGACCAACTCATTCCACTTTTCCTGGGACTTCCCTGGTTTTACACCTAAAAGTTCCATATTCAGGAAATCTCTTTAATACTGAGAAAGTTGAAATAGTGGTCGCCTTGTATAGTGATAACTAGAAAATGGCAATGGCCCTTAATTAGAAGCTTCTGGTATCTAAAAATGGGACAGTAGGAAGTAAACACACTTTATCTCCATACCACAGACCACACATATACAAACACAAACATGCATGTAGAAATGACTGGATATGACCAACAAAGAGTAACCGAGAGTTAGAAACTAGGAAGTGAGTGATAAACACATTTTAAAGGCAAAACAAAATTTAAAAACAAATCAGTAGCTATGCTAATTATGAAGCTCACTTCTTACAGATAGATGAAGTGTCTTCAGCATACTCTGGTGGTTAAGAGCATAATCTTTGAAGTTGGGCTACTTATAAAACATGGATGAAGATGTAGGTCTTTTAATGAGTTAATACATATAAAGCACCCAGAATATAATGCGTTTTACTGCTACTCCTTCATCTTCAGTTTGTCATTTGATATGAATGACAGTATATTTGCTGTTGGCTTTCTTTACAATTGCAAATTTGTCTCTTGAAACTGAGATGGCATCAAGCAATGAGTAAAATTAAGATGAGATGTCATATATTTAGATATTAATAGTCACAACTTTTTTCATATTATTTTAGTATTGATTCACGTTTTGACTATTCTCAGATGCATATATACAGGTTCTTGTAGATATTTCACTTTGAGTTAGCAGTTATGTAGATGATCATACTTGTATGACCACAAATGCAGTACTATAGTAGTGCTCTTTGTAAAACACCTTTACGTTATTAAAACATTTGATAAAAATAATAAAAATAAAAACACTTATTTTGCATTAATTGTATAAATTACTCTTTGGTTATAGGTATGTATCCCCAAGTATCATATTGGGACAGTTCATGGAAAAAATAAAAATTAAATTAACCACATTAGTTCAATATTTAATTGCAGCTTTGCCAACTTTATATACAAATTTGTGTCTCTTGAATAAAATTCAATGAAAATATTGTGAAAATTGATGCTGCTTTGAAAT
>NW_012098321.1:2409943-2410743 GCF_000951045.1 Mandrillus leucophaeus
TGGTAGTAAATTGAGGTTCACATCAGTCCATCTGTAATACCTAGAATCTACCCACAATCCTAATATCTTATAGCACCAAGAGGGATAAAACTGGAGCCTGAAGTCCAGTTTTTGCTGTAGTATCCAAGCAGAGACAAGGTTGCCAAAACCTCCAGGAAACATGAACTCATAGATAAAAAATAATTAGACATCTGTAATGACATAAGACCACTATAAAAATAAGCAGCAAACACAGCAATATAGAAACAATGAAGCAGTGGAACATAGATATCAAGGAGGACACACATATTTCACATATGTCCTATGTGACATACATTTAACATATATAAATTATATATGTATATATAAAAAAGGAATACATTTATTTTGTAAACTAAATAAAATAAAGTCCAAAATTGTGAGAAGGAGAACATAGAAAATATTAAAAGGAGAACAAGAAGATTAGAGTCAATGGAAAAATTAAAATTATGGTCTAAAAGAATATACTGAATAACTCTTCCGGGAGATGACAAGTTAGAGTTTAAAAAAAAAAAAAGAAAATTAAATTAAATAGTTAAGAATAATAAAAATAGGAGAAATATAATCATATAAATAATTGAAGTTTCTACAGAAAAAATGTGTATTGAAAATGTTTGCAAATTTAATGAAAATATTTTTAGAATGAAAATAATACAAAAACATAAGATAGAGTGCTCAATGAATGCCAAATAAGATAAAAAAATGAAAGTTATACTAAGATATAATATATTACATTTTTAGAAATTAAGAGAGAGAAATGATTTTAAAACCTTTCAGAGAAA
>NW_012098321.1:2415263-2417186 GCF_000951045.1 Mandrillus leucophaeus
ATACTTGTATGACCACAAATGCAGTACTATAGTAGTGCTCTTTGTAAAACACCTTTACGTTATTAAAACATTTGATAAAAATAATAAAAATAAAAACACTTATTTTGCATTAATTGTATAAATTACTCTTTGGTTATAGGTATGTATCCCCAAATATCATATTGGGACAGTTCATGGAAAAAATAAAAATTAAATTAACCACATTAGTTCAATATTTAATTGCAGCTTTGCCAACTTTATATACAAATTTGTGTCTCTTGAATAAAATTCAATGAAAATATTGTGAAAATTGATGCTGCTTTGAAATCTTAATTTACAGACAAGATGAAGGATATACATAGTAAAGAACTGTGAGGAAATGATTTGGAATTGGAATGTATTCATGAATTGTAGTGCATTAACAAAGCTTATATTTTCACATTAAACCTATGAATAACAGCAAATAAAATATTTTAGAATCAGATTTATTCATTACATCAAATAAAATTTTTAAAATATCACGATCTTAAATTGCAAATATATAGGAGTCTGTTGTTTTTGCCTTTCATTATCTCTGTCACTTCAATCAATATTGTGGTTTATAAAAGAAAGGTGAATAGTAATATAAGGAAAAAAATAGCTTGCTTTATGGATAGGATTAAAAATAAAATTGATTAGATGTGTATTTGAAGGGATATTTCTGTTTTCCTTCCTACTGCATCAAATATTTACAAGAATCTATTTTGAGTTATCGGGGCATCCTCTACCATATTAACTTAACAAAGCAAATTTTTTAATAAAAATCTGATACCTCAATTATTATTACATAATTCAGTTGATGTTATGTTTTTATTCATAAGTTATGGCAAGTTTCATGAACATTCACATATATATGCATTTAATTGTAATAATATTCATTAATGGTTTCAAAAATTATTGTGTCCGTAATTAATTTACTAGCTAGAGTTGAAAACATTTAAAGTCTACTAAAACTTATAAAAATACACACATTTTATATATCTAAAGAAAATATCTTTCCCATATAAACAAAAAATGTGAATTTATAAAAGATGTTAATAAAGAGAGCACCATGAAATTAAACTTGTTTTTTTTTTTAACTTCCTAGAGAAATGACAAACTTGTATAGACTGATAGCTCCTTCCATTAAAATTTACTCTGTAGAAACTATGAAGAAAATAGCTAAGCATGAAGCCAAGGAATTACAAATAACTGTTAGAAGTACTTGTAGAGGGTGAGCACAGTGGCTCATGCCTGTAATCCCAGCGTTTTGGGAGGCAGAGACAGAAATTACTTGAGCACAAGAGTTTGAGACCAACCTGGGAAAACACAGCTAGACCCTATCTTATTTCAAATTTCAAAAATTAGACCAGGCACGGTGGCTCCCATCTGCAATCCCTGCACTTTGGGAGCCTGAGGTGGGCAGATCACTTGAGTCCAGGAGTTTGAGACCAGCCTGGACAACATAGAGAAACCCCATCTCAATTAAAAAAACAAAAAATAAAAAACAAACAAACAAAAAAACATTACTTGTAGAGACTCAGTATTTTTTGAACTGAGGTAAAAGTAGGGTACATTTCAGCATCTAGGGATGTTGGTGGTAGGTTTATCAGAGGAATGATATATTGGAAAATAGATTAAATTAATGCTCTTGAAAGGCACATTGTATTCCCCACTTCCATTATGAGTTGAAAATAAGCAGCAATAGTCCATCTCATGGGAAGTAGGTTGTGTGATACAAAAGGAGTGCTAAGTTCCAACTGGAGAAAATAACTGATGAAAACTGGTTTAGGCAATCAATTACCCAGTACTCTATCCTCTTTTGAATATTCAAATTTTGATGATGATAGCTAAGGAGTATATCTTTTCCTAGCAATATCTGTTTCCAAAAGTTTAAATGAGATTTTCTAATTAGAGAAATTGTTT
>NW_012098321.1:2417236-2418455 GCF_000951045.1 Mandrillus leucophaeus
AAATAAGATAAAAAAATGAAAGTTATACTAAGATATAATATATTACATTTTTAGAAATTAAGAGAGAGAAATGATTTTAAAACCTTTCAGAGAAAGACTACCACAAGTAACACAAATTTAGAATGATAATAGAGCCCTATGCAGCAATCATAAAGCTATAATAAAAATCTTTTCAGAGTATAAACAGAAACAATATTTGAATACAAATTCTGCAAAATTGTTATCTATATGTGTGTTTCAAGTCTTTAGACATTTAAGACTTCAGAAGCGTTTTCACTACAAGGTCATTTAAAAAACACTCTGCAAGGAAGAACTGAAATAAGAATAAAAAAAATTTCTTCCAGATAAAGGAGCATTATAATCTAAAATAACATATAAATCTTTGCCTCTCTAAAATAAGAAAACTAGATACTTTGCCCTTATAAAAATATGCAGTAACAAGTAATCTGTGGAATAGCTTTACCTAATGAAAAAGTTAACTAAGTTACTTTTTTCTTAAGGTTAGATGTCTTAGATTTAGTTTTTTAAGAAACTGGTCTAAATATCAGTTTCTAGAAAATGTAAGGAAGAGTAAGATAAATAATATTATGTCATAAAGAAGTATTCAACTTTCAGCAACCCAGCCCAGCTAGAAACAAACTGAAAACAAGTTCTGCCTGGTTGAACTGGCATATTAAGCATCCTTGTCTTAACTAAATCGTAAAGGTCTATCACCACCAAAAAACTTTAAAAGGCAAGAGGATGTGTATTTTTCTTCATGTGCACACACCAATTCAAGGACACAAGAATTACAAAGAATTAGGAAATATGAAACCACCAAAAGTATTAATAAATCAATAATGGATGTGGAGCAAATGGAGATCTATGAAATGACTGACAAAAAATTGAATTTGGAGAAATAATTCTGAAGAACTTCAGGGAACTCCAAGAAAATATGAATAGAAAATTAAGTAAAAATTGAAAAACAGTTCATGAACAAAATAAAAACTTTAACAAATTAACCAATAAAAAATATAAATCTTAGAGATAAGGAATACAAGTACTAAACTGAAAAAAAACAATAGAAAGCTCTAATAGCAGATAAGGTCAAGCAAAAGAAAGAATCAATAAGTTCAATTTTGTACAGCCATTATGGAAAAGTGTATGGAAATTTCTGAAAAATTTAAAACTAGAACTGCTCAATTACTTCGCAATCCTATTTTTGGCTACACATCCAAAG
>NW_012098321.1:2418505-2418877 GCF_000951045.1 Mandrillus leucophaeus
TGGTAGTAAATTGAGGTTCACATCAGTCCATCTGTAATACCTAGAATCTACCCACAATCCTAATATCTTATAGCACCAAGAGGGATAAAACTGGAACCTGAAGTCCAGTTTTTGCTGTAGTATCCAAGCAGAGACAAGGTTGCCAAAATTTCCAGGAAACATGAACTCGTAGATAAAAAATAATTATACATCTGTAATGAGATAAGACCACTATAAAAATAAGCAGCAAACACAGCAATATAGAAACAATGAAGCAGTGGAACATAGATATCAAGGAGGACATATATATTTCACACATGTTCTATGTGACATACATTTAACATATATAAATTATATATGTATATATAAAAAAGGAGTACATTTATTTTGTAA
>NW_012098321.1:2422087-2424069 GCF_000951045.1 Mandrillus leucophaeus
AGCCATTATGGAAAAGTGTATGGAAATTTCTGAAAAATTTAAAACTAGAACTGCTCAATTACTTCGCAATCCTATTTTTGGCTACACATCCAAAGAGAATAGAATCAGTATGTCAAAGAATATTGACATTTCCATGTTTGTTTATGCATTATTCATTATAGTCAAGATAGGAAATCAATCTAAGTGTTTCATCAATGAATAACCGGATAAGAAAACCTAGTACATATGCCAAATAAAATAATATTCAGCTATAAAAAAGAAGAAAATCCTGACATTTGAGACAACATGGTTGAACTTGGAGGACATTATGCCAAGTAAAATAAGCCAGGCACAGGAAAGCAAATATCACAGGGTCTCACTTATATGTGAAATCTAAAAAAGCTGATCTTCTAAAAGTGGAGAGTAAAATAATGGTTACTAGTAGGGTGGTTGGTGGGAGGTTAGGAGATATTGGTCAAAGAATATAAAATTTTAGTTAGGTACATGGAATAAGTTTAAGAAACCTATTATATAATATGGTGACTAGACTTAAAAGAAGTTCAAGAGGGAGGATTTAGAGAAAAGGGTCCAGAAAGCATTTTTAAGAAAATAACAGCTAAACATTTTCCAAATCTGGGGAAATATGACAGTATCCAGGTACAGGAAGGTAAGGGGTTTCCAATCAAATTCAACTCAAAATGGGGTTCACCATATAATGTGTTTACATTATAATCAAACTACCAAATATGAAAGCCAAAGAAAGAACTCTAAAAGTAGCAAGAAATATGAAACATATAACATTCAAAGTAGTTTCAATACAGATATTAGAAGAGTTTTAAGAAGAAAGTTGTAGGCCAGGAGAGAGTAGGACACTATATTCAAAGTGCTTAGCATGCCATGCTATTGGACTTCACAGCCTCCAGAACCATGAGGCAAATAATATATTAAAAAAAAATAGATTACACAGTCTGTGGTATTCTGTTTTAGAAGCAGAAAATGGACTAACACATAAGAAGAAAAATTTATGGCATTGATCTAGGCATTGATTTTTTAGATACATTCCTGAAAGCACAGGCAACAAAAGCAAAAATAGGCAAATTCAATAAAAACTGTGATGTGTTTATCAAAATGTGGAGCATTCCAGTATATCTATTAGAGAACAGAAGGAAATAAAGTACAGACTAGATACTAAACTTGAGGACAGAGGCTACAAAGCTAAAGAGCAAGGTGGCACACTCCAATAAATAAATAAATAAAGTAATGACAGATTAATGATATAAAGAAAAGCAATAATAAGTAGCAAATATACTCTTAAATTTTGGGTTATTTGAAATATTATTAATATTATTCTCAGATATTGATAAGTGGATACAGCAGTGGAGATAAAATTTAACAAAATGTTGAGTAAAAAAATGAAATTACTTTTGATACCAAATATATTTAAAATAATAAAAGATTAAAAGCTGCTGTAAAGTACAAAATTCTTATAAAAGTGCATCGATCAGTCAAGGTTCTCTAAAGAGACAGAACCAAAATGGTAGATAGATAGATGAAAAGATAGATAGATAGATAGATAGATAGATAGATAGATAGATAGATAGATAGATAGATAGACAGACAGACAGACAGATAAATGTGAGGGTATTTATTAAGGTAACGGACTCATCAACTGTGGAGGCTGAGAAGTTTCACAATAGGCTGTCTGCAAGCCGGAGACCCTTACAGGCCAGTGGCCGGCTCAGTGCAAGCTTGATGGTCTCAGAAGCAGGAAAGCCGATGGTGTAACTTTCAGTTCATGGTTGAGAACCCAAGGGCTTTACTGGTATACGTTTTGGGGTTCAAAGGTCAGGGAGCCCAGAATGTATTTGTTCACGAACAGTAGAAAGGCCGGGAAAGGGGCTCACGCCTGTAATCCCAGCACTCCGGGAGGCCGAGGCCGGCGGCTCACCTGAGGTCAGGAGTCTGAGCCCAGCCTGCCCAACATGGTGAAACTCCGTTTCTAC
>NW_012098321.1:2424284-2426962 GCF_000951045.1 Mandrillus leucophaeus
AAAAGAGAAACTCCATCTAAAAAAAAAAAAAAAAAAAACACACACACACACAAACACAAACAAACAAAAATATCACAGTAGAGAAAAAGTGTATCCCAGCTCTAGCAGACAGGTTGGCACGTTTGCTTTTTTTCTGTTTTTGCTTTTTCTGGGTGTCCAGCAGATTGTGTGGTTCCTGTCTACACTGAGGGCGGATCCTCCCCACCTAGTCCACCCAGGCCCACTCCCCAGCCTCCTTGGGAAACACTCACACAGACACCGGCACAAACACACCCGACAATTATGCTTTCTCAGCTTTTTGAATATTTCCTAATCCAACCAAGTTGACAACTGAAATTTCTAATCATAGTATACTATATTGAAACTGGACCATTACAAAATAGAAAATTTTATTATTTTAATTAATATTAAAGAAATAGAAATTACCTCCCTTTCCACAAGAAAAGGAGAAAAGAAAAAGTCCCAGATATTTTTATAAATGAGGTATTTTGAACTTTTATGAAAGAGATTATTCTTCTCTTACACAATGTTACAGAAAACATAAATAAGAAAACTCTCTATTTCATTTTAAAATAAAATCAAGTCTTCATTATACCACTAGACCAGCAGTTAAAGAGCCCATTTCAGTTATAACTAGATGTGAACATCCTCAATAAAATATTAGCTAACTGAGTCCAATGATGTATTAAATGAATGCTTTATGTTTAAATTAATAGGCTAATGAGAAAGAAAATCATTTGAATTATATCAATAGAAGAGGGATTCATATTTGATGGTGTTAAGCCTCAATTATGGTTTATAAAAGCCTCAGCAAACTGAAAATCAAAGATAAATTCCTTATTTAACACAGATAAAACTTTAAAAAATCTGTAGCAATGATTATCCTTAATAGAGATACTTCTTGTACAAATATTCTGTTTAAATGTCAGGGACAAAAGAACAAAGAGTACCAAAATTAATAATAGATATATGCATAAGAAGAAAATAGATAACCTATTTTTATTTAGAAATGACAAATATGTGTGTTAAAATAGACTTTAAAAATTATAAAATAAGTGATTTCAGAAGTTTTAATATGTAACGAATTCTAGCATATTTTAAATATAAAATCAACTATAAAAATTGTCATCTGTCCTAAAGATTAGTATAAATGGTTTATATAATTAGACTATGAAACCAATAAGAAAATAAGAAGAGTAAAAAGCTATGAAATATCTAACAATAAAGCTTAAACACACAATTAAAATCAAGTTCAGAATCTCTTTATAGTAAAAATGTTTAAATTTTATCAAAAATTATAGATAGAAGTTTAACAACTAGAAAAACATTACATGCTCTTGGATAGGAAAATTTAATGTTGTAAATATTTCTATTTCAGTTTTCAGTAAGTTTATTGTAACTCCAATAAATATTGCAGTTAGACTTTTGTATACTTTAGTACAGATATTTTGCCTTTTGTATACAAAAATGCATTTCTCTGATAGCACAGGAAAAAGGTTCAAAGACGAAGACTTGCTTGCTGGAATATTAAGACATGAGAGAGAGCGCGGAAAACATGTTTTTGGGAACCTGTACATTATGTGTAGAATAGTGACAATGAACTTCAGCATGTAATATGTACAAAGATAAACTCCATGGGAATTCAAAAATTAAATGTTGATGCTAAAATTAATCAACTTAAGATGAATGTATTAATATGTTGATTAAGTTAATAAAGCCGATAATCATGCATACAACCTAAGTGTTCAAAATTTCAAAGTCAAAACCACGTCCATGTAGTCGACAAACTTAAATAACAGATTTTGAAATACATAGAACAGAGGTCCCTATTGACAAAGTTCAGCAAACATCACTTTCTTAAAAATAATGAGTCGTTCTGGTTTTGCCCTTGCTGTCTTCCACCTCCTGAGGACCCTCCAGAGGCGGCAGCGTAAATCTGCTATCGTGGAAGCAAAGGCATGGCCTCCACCAGACACAGAACCTGCTAGTTTCCTTGGTCTGAACTCCCTAACCTCCAGGATTGTTAGCTTAATCCACAAATATGAAACCCAAAATACAAAAGGTTAACTGTACTTCAGAACAAATGGCTATGTAATCCTCCGATGGTGGATTAGAGGCTTTGTTAGTGCACCCTACCTACTTGGAAATAATAAAATATTGTATGTACAGATTATTCACGTTGTAAACTTTTATCCAAGAAGGAACACAGGAGCTTAATCTAAAAACAAAAGAAACTTTGGATACGTTGAAGAATTTGATGGGCAGCAGCCCATGCTGCCCTTTCTGGTGGAAAATTGTGAGCCCCCAGTGCATGCGAAAAAGGGAGGAAGTGTTTCCGTGATACACGTGCCCACTGGGAGCCTGGCAATCCGGGCCACAGAGGAGCTCCTTGACCCTATGAAGTGCTGGATCTTACGTGGGAAGCAGTGGGGCAGAGGAGCTCCTTGACCCTATGAAGTACTGGATCTTACGTGGGAAGCAGTGGGGAGAACCTCAGAAAGGTCAGCAACAGGAATGCTTTGCACGTGCTCCCAGCCCCTGGCACCGATCGAAGGTGACCAGTCAATAAGCACAGTTTATACTGACAGGGAATGTGCAGCAACATTAAGTGCTCATCTGCGTGGTGGGTCATATCATGTGTTTTCTTTTCCAGTTGCTAATCAAATAACACAGTTTTA
>NW_012098321.1:2427012-2484811 GCF_000951045.1 Mandrillus leucophaeus
TAATAGATATATGCATAAGAAGAAAATAGATAACCTATTTTTATTTAGAAATGACAAATATGTGTGTTAAAATAGACTTTAAAAATTATAAAATAAGTGATTTCAGAAGTTTTAATATGTAACGAATTCTAGCATATTTTAAATATAAAATCAACTATAAAAATTGTCATCTGTCCTAAAGATTAGTATAAATGGTTTATATAATTAGACTATGAAACCAATAAGAAAATAAGAAGAGTAAAAAGCTATGAAATATCTAACAATAAAGCTTAAACACACAATTAAAATCAAGTTCAGAATCTCTTTATAGTAAAAATGTTTAAATTTTATCAAAAATTATAGATAGAAGTTTAACAACTAGAAAAACATTACATGCTCTTGGATAGGAAAATTTAATGTTGTAAATATTTCTATTTCAGTTTTCAGTAAGTTTATTGTAACTCCAATAAATATTGCAGTTAGACTTTTGTATACTTTAGTACAGATATTTTGCCTTTTGTATACAAAAATGCATTTCTCTGATAGCACAGGAAAAAGGTTCAAAGACGAAGACTTGCTTGCTGGAATATTAAGACATGAGAGAGAGCGCGGAAAACATGTTTTTGGGAACCTGTACATTATGTGTAGAATAGTGACAATGAACTTCAGCATGTAATATGTACAAAGATAAACTCCATGGGAATTCAAAAATTAAATGTTGATGCTAAAATTAATCAACTTAAGATGAATGTATTAATATGTTGATTAAGTTAATAAAGCCGATAATCATGCATACAACCTAAGTGTTCAAAATTTCAAAGTCAAAACCACGTCCATGTAGTCGACAAACTTAAATAACAGATTTTGAAATACATAGAACAGAGGTCCCTATTGACAAAGTTCAGCAAACATCACTTTCTTAAAAATAATGAGTCGTTCTGGTTTTGCCCTTGCTGTCTTCCACCTCCTGAGGACCCTCCAGAGGCGGCAGCGTAAATCTGCTATCGTGGAAGCAAAGGCATGGCCTCCACCAGACACAGAACCTGCTAGTTTCCTTGGTCTGAACTCCCTAACCTCCAGGATTGTTAGCTTAATCCACAAATATGAAACCCAAAATACAAAAGGTTAACTGTACTTCAGAACAAATGGCTATGTAATCCTCCGATGGTGGATTAGAGGCTTTGTTAGTGCACCCTACCTACTTGGAAATAATAAAATATTGTATGTACAGATTATTCACGTTGTAAACTTTTATCCAAGAAGGAACACAGGAGCTTAATCTAAAAACAAAAGAAACTTTGGATACGTTGAAGAATTTGATGGGCAGCAGCCCATGCTGCCCTTTCTGGTGGAAAATTGTGAGCCCCCAGTGCATGCGAAAAAGGGAGGAAGTGTTTCCGTGATACACGTGCCCACTGGGAGCCTGGCAATCCGGGCCACAGAGGAGCTCCTTGACCCTATGAAGTGCTGGATCTTACGTGGGAAGCAGTGGGGCAGAGGAGCTCCTTGACCCTATGAAGTACTGGATCTTACGTGGGAAGCAGTGGGGAGAACCTCAGAAAGGTCAGCAACAGGAATGCTTTGCACGTGCTCCCAGCCCCTGGCACCGATCGAAGGTGACCAGTCAATAAGCACAGTTTATACTGACAGGGAATGTGCAGCAACATTAAGTGCTCATCTGCGTGGTGGGTCATATCATGTGTTTTCTTTTCCAGTTGCTAATCAAATAACACAGTTTTAATTTTAAACTAATAGAAACAAAGTTTATCTGTTATTTCCTATAATATCTATTATGGTATATTCTCTAAAAGGTTCATGGATGAAACTTTTTTAAAGTTTAGATGAATCAGCATTGGCATGTCTGCTTGGAAGATGGCTGAATATATATACATACATACACACATTAATATACATACACAAACACACATATCTTCAGGGAATCCCCCAAAAATAGCAAAACTAGCAAATTCGTTTTTCTGAGAATTACCCTCCACTCTTTTATAATGTAAGCATCATATTGCATCAAGAAAAAAATAAAATTTTTATATGTACTATATTCATTAACCTAAAAGAAATGAATAGCTCTAAAATATAAATTCTAAATATTTTAAATGTATGAAATACAGATGAATAATCTTCTATTTTCTAACCTGAAATTGACAACATAAAACAGATAATTTATCTTTACGTTTTTGAGGTCACGTATACTCTCTCTTATTTTTATAGTAGTAAAAACTATAATGTAATTCAAACAAGTCAGACTTTTAAAAATATTGTGGTTTCTTGTATTGTTTTTGCTCCAAAAATGCTATTTTGTGATTCATTTATACCAATAATATGCCTTAATTTTAGGCTGTGTTCATTTCTGCTACACATGTCAAAAGACTTATGGATGGCAATGAGGCAAGTGTGAAGATTTCTTATTATCTCAGACTCCTGCCCAAGTGAACCCTTCCCCATGACATTGTCACGATGTATTTCCAGCTCCTCTTCCCACATTTCTATCTTAATATATGTGTAGGTAGCTTCTGCAAACAATAATACAAACAGCTGCTCAATCATATGGTTGGGGTTTGATAGTAACTATTTCAATTAAAAATGTTGTGACAATGGAGAAGTCATTTTAAACAGTTCATGCATAGTTTTTTTCAAAAGTAAAATAAAGATAATATCGGTTCTGATCTTAAAACAGAGTGTGCTTTAAATCAGCGGTCTCCAATCCCTGGCCACAGACAGGTACCTGTGTGTGTCTCATGTCAGAAACCTGGCCACAGAGGAAGAGGTGAACTCCGTGAGCAAGCATTATTGCCTGAGCCCTGCCTCCTGTCAGGTCAGCAGTGGCATTAGATTCTCATAGAAGCAGGAACCCTCTTGTGAATTGCATATGCGAGGGACCTAAGCTGCACATTCCTTATGATAATCTAATGTCTTATGATCTGAGCTGAAACAGTTTCATCCAAAAACCCATCTTCATTGTCACCCTCCCCACACCATGGTCCATGGAAAAACTGTCTTCCACAAAACTGGTGCCTGATGCCAGAAAGTTTGGGGACCACTGTTTTAATTGAACTCTGGTCTCTGGATCCAGAACGGTTGGGGACTGCTGTTTTAAATGAACTACTACTTATAGAGTACTAGTATTTTCATGGCACATTGCACAAACTTAGACAGTATTGACATTAAATATTTCTTCCCTCCACTGCAATGATAGTTTGCATCATTTACTTTCTAGAATGGTGGTTTTTGGCATCTGGTGAGCATAAAAATTACTGAGAGAAGTATATTAAAAATAGATTTCTGGGTTATAACTTAAACATACTTAATCAAATCTTTTTTCTCATTTATGGCTCAGTTTAATTTTTTGTTTTGCTTTTGAGATGGAGTCTCACGCTGCTGCCCTGGCTGGAGTCCAGTGGCACAATCTCAGCTCACTGCAACCGTTGCCTCCCAGCTTCAAGCGATTCTCCTGCCTCAGCCTCCTGAGTAGCTTGAACTACAGGGCCCTGCCACCACATCTGGCTAATTTTTTTGTGTTTTTAGTAGAAATGGGGTTTTCACCATGTTAGTCAGGATGGTCTCGACCTCCTGACCTCGTGATCCACCCACCTCAGCCGCCCAAAGTGCTGGGATTACAGGCATGAGATACCACGCCCGGCCCTGCTCAGTTTAATTTTTAACCAACTCCCAAAGTGATTCTTAATCACTAATGTTTAAGTGCAGGCCAAAGGGAGGCGTCTTATGCAAACAAACCACCTGCAGTCATTTATAACATTAACCCAGCGATACCGTCCCTGAAATTTGTCCCATCTGAAAGGCTCTAATCCGTATAGCTGACCCATCTTTCTGCTGTCCTGAGAATTTTTACTTAAAGGCTTGTAACCTTGCTTCACATGCACGATGCAAAGGTAGGGGGACAACATCTTTTTCAGGAAGATAAAAAAAAGTCACTACTAAAATGCTTTTCTATTTATAATTTTATATTTCTATGTGCCGACAGTACCCTCTGTAATATGGATGCACTATATTTATTTATTCATGTTTCTTTTCTGATTTTTTCTAAGAAGTAGTAGCTTCCATGGCTTCTGTAACCTTAAAATGAAAAGCAGCCATTCTTAGAGATTTGCTTAGCTTATGGAGAATTTTATAAAAGAATGATAAATGCTGGTGTTTTTATTCTCAGTTACTTTTACAAATCACATTCCTAAAGTTGGATGCAAAACTGAGTTAGAAACTAAAGACACATAGAATGGAATTTTTGTCCCTATTTTTAAGAGAAAATGACTCAAGATTGTTTTTCTCCTTAGCAATTTCAGCTTGTAAAGTACTGACACAAAATCTCCTCAAACAGAACTTTAAAATCTCCCATTATTAAGACAAAAAAAAGAAACTCGTAGAGATAATTCTCTTTCAAACTGTAACAATTTTTGCCTGAGAAGTAAAACAATGAATATCACTTCTGAAAACAGTTTTTAAATAATCTCTTTGTCTTAACTTCATAATGTTTTGCAAAATATATCTCAACTATGAATAAAACATAAAACATTGTTGTAGCAAATAATTGAGGGTTTTATTTGATTTATATAGATGAAATCCTAGTAAGTTACTAAATGTTTTCAGAATCATATTTCCCTTCCTTTTTAAAAATTAACATTTCTTCTGAAGACTGCAATTGCTGAGGGTAGAAAATGTCAATTTCTGAAATACTTGTGTCCTAGGCAAACATAATGACTTTCAGAGGAAGCACGCCATCTTCATTCTTTCACAGTCCCGGTATCAGCTTGGGCTTAGTTCAAGCGGTGGGAAAAGGGATATTTGCCTTGCCTGTTTTTAACAGCAGCTGAGCACATTCATGGCACCCGTAAGACAATATGGTATGTATTAATGTGAGAAGCTGGAGATTCATCCCTACGGAGATCAGGCCAATGTGCTGCAGGAGACAAAGGACACAACAGAATACTTAACACCCTCAAGAGAGCTTTTGGAAGCCAGCAAACATAAAAGCAAAGGCAAACCCAAGAGAGCCCGTATTATCCTATTCTTGTAGAAAATCTTAGTGCACCTGTACCTTGAATACTGCAAGCACTTCTGGTCATCACATTTAAGAATGAGTACTGGAGAAGGTCCAGAGAGATAAAAGTAAACAGTGAAAGGATATATAAAGGCAATTGAACCTAGTGTTTCTCTGATAATGGGGATAGAAATAAGAAAAACAGAAATGAAGTAAGGCACAATTTTAAAATATAATAATTTAAGAGGTAAACAAAGATTTAAGGATGTAAATTAATAAAAACAAACGAGTACGCTACACAGAACTGAACGAAGAATTTGAATTTCTCACTGCAATGCATAATCCAAGAAAATGTGTAGCTTCAGGAAGGGCTTTGGAAAATACACAAATGGTAGCATGTAAAATAAATTCATAATGTTTAAGTAAGGTGCCCGTATACTTTTATCATTCAAACAGGGGTGATGTTTAGAATAATGCAATAGTTAGATATAAGTGTGTAGAGACAAGTGTAAACCAGGAGAATCCCTGCCAAACTGAGACGTATGATCACATTATATTTAGTAATATATTATTTGTTTTTTTAAGTTAATGTGAGAAACAAAACACATCTGTTCTGCTACTTCATATCTCTACTTCATATCAAATCCTATAGTATCATTACTTGTATTCATTCCTCAAATATGAGCCCAGAAATTACTCACTGACTCCCCAAAATCAAATCATGCCTCAAATATCTCTCTGGAGTTTTTCTTTATTATTTATAAAACAATTTATGATTTTTTTCACGTTTATTTTGAAATCAGGGATTTCCCATGGAGGTTTGTTACAAAAGTATATTGCATGACGCTGAGGTATGGAGTATGGAATGAATCTGTCATCCAGTTAGTAAGCACAGCACCTAGTAGGCAGTTTTCTTTTAACTCTTGCCCCTTCCCTTTTTGTCTGTAATTATGTTTTTAAAGATTATTTGATTAATATATGTCTTATTATTAGACACAGTGCAATAAAGATTATGTCTGTCTGTCAATACATGTAAATAATTAATTTTGAATAAAAGTGTATCTCCAGTGCCTATATCTCCAGTGTTTATTTCATTGTCTAACATATTAAGGTTGTAAATAAATAGTTTTGGATAAAACTTGTCTCTAAATAAGGCCACTAACAACCTCTCCTTTCCCCGTACACACATTTGAGCTTGCATTAAGCAATGGTATGCAGCAAAAGTGAAACTCTACAGCTTCCAAACCCAGGCCTTCAAAATATGGCACCTTTAATTTATCCTATTTTGTAAAACCAGCAACGCTGTAAGAAGATACAAACTATCCAGCAGGCTAGAGTGAGAGAAGACAAGAGGAAGCCCTGGAGAGTAAGACGCTGCAACTCCAGAAGGTGGCCACGTGGAGGAACACTGGGATGCCAAACAGGTGAGTAGAGTCTTCTTGGACTTTTCAGCCTCACCCAGTTGCCAGCCGAATGCAGTCAAATAAATTTTCCAGCTGACGTCACAGGAAAAGACTAAATGCCTGGAGAAGCCCTGTCCCAAATCCTCACTCACATAATCATAAGAATAATAATCTGTTGGCTCACAGCACTGAGTTTTAGGGTAATTTCTTATACACCAATTGGCAATTAAAATAAATAATTAAGGCTCATTATTCAAGTTATTAGAATGATACAATGTGTTTTTAAAAGTAGTACTTAAGATTTATTCAATTTTAGAGTGGATATGGAAAGTAGTGGAATATGAAAGTTGAAATGTAGAGCCTCTTTAATGTTGAATGAACAACGGGTATAAAATAAAGTGTTTCTTGGTAGAAAAGTGATGATATTCACTATTCTTTAGCAACAGTACTTTGTCTGCCATGATATTGACAGATTTTTTTCTCTTTGTTTACATAACATTTTATTTTTATAGGACTTGGTAAAATACATACAAGATAAAGATATACACATATACATAAATTGTGTGTATATATACTATACATATAATACATATATGTGTGTATATATACATATATTTGTGTATAGATACATATATACATATATATGCATATGTGTATATGTGTATATAGTATATATACGCATATGTGTGTATGGATATATGTATATATACACATATGTATGTATAAATATGTGTATATGTTCATATATAAACATGTATAAACATATATACGTATATACACATATGTAACATATATAAACGCATATATAACGTGTATAAACATATATACACATATATGTATATACATTACACATATATGTATATACATATATGTGTATATATACACATATATACACATGTATGCGACCTTTGCTATAAGATTTCTTGTAGCTTTCGTTGTTTCTTTGGAGACTGCTCTCACCTTGTTTAATCCCATTCAAGTGTTACTTTCCTAAGGAATAATAGTTGGTTAAGCCTAAATTCAATTACATTTTTAATTATTAATGTTTTTATTTTTAATTTTTGTGTGTAATGTGTGTGTGTCTGTGTGTGTGTATATATATATATGATATATGAGATGTTTTGATACAGTTATGCAATCTGTGATAATGACATCATAGAGAATGGGGTATTTATCTTCTCAAGCATTTATCCTTTGTGTTACAAATAACCCAATTACACTCTTTTAGTTATTTTTAAATGCGCAATTATTATTGGCTGTAGTCACCCTGTTGTGCTGTGAAATAGTAGGTCTTATTGATTCTTTTTAAATTTATTATAAATTTTAATTTTCATGGGTACATCAGTGTATATATTTACGGGGTACGTGAGATATTTTGATACAGGCATACAATGCATAATAATCAATTGTTCAGTTTCTCTCATCTTAAACATGGATCAGGTTTCTATCCTTTAGAGTTCTCCCTTTAGAGTACTACCTCCATAAACTATCTTAACTTGTTCTCTCAGGAGACAAACAATATACATGCTACCACTTATAATCTGTATAATCTGTCCATGTTTTCTATATTCTTTCACAAACATTAACAGGTAGTTATCTGAGTGTGTTTTTTTTTTTTTTTTTTTTTTGGTAGTGGCTTCTCTATTTTAATATTAGAAAGAGTGCTTCTTGAAAGAGTCCACAATTCTTATTCTGTACATATGGAGTCAAATATATTTTAGAATTCAACATTTTGAGATTGTAGAAATATTATATTATCTGAATATATAAATATATATTTATATATACTCTGTTATTATGTATACTCTTTGTATATATTTATATATACTTACTATATACGTATACACACACACACACACACACACACACATATATATATCAAGATTCATGGGACCTGGGGGAGTACTCTATAATAAAGCATTTTAACATTACTGTAGCAAATATATGAATATTCACATAAAATGAGATTTATAAACACTATAAATAAGTTTAAGTGAACTTTTCTCCCAAAATAATTTGAGAAAGATCATGTTTTGCTTTCAGATCAAGTTATTAAATGTATTTTATATTTAAGCCTATTTCAGATATCAAAACAATGGTTAATAATTGCGACTTATCACTTGATGGATCCTGTCTCTCCCTAAGGTAGTCATTTCAATCTTACTAAATCAATTCTCTTTTTTTTTTTAATCGGAGTTGTATGGTTTCCAGTCATGTCTTTTTACCAGGTAAATAGTTAAACCTTCCTTTTTGCAACCTTACCTTGAAAAACAGATTTGATATATAAATATCTTAGATATATCCCTGCTTTTCCAATTTACATTAGATTATAGGTCTAATAGATTTATCTTCTGAAGCTTCAGGTCTCATTTGAAGTATGCCCCTCTGCTCTTTTATTACTCTTTTATTTTTCTGCCTGTTCCCATCTAGTACTGACACTATTTCTTGAGCCACTATCCTCTATTCATTTCAAGTATCCTATAATTTCTTTGTCTTTTGATCTACTTCCTTTGCACGGTGACTAATTATCAAATCATCTCAGAAGAAGTACTGTCCTCTGTGAAGATACATTGGCCTTAACATTGTTATTTGTCTTTCTCTATCTCTTTTTTAGTATTGATTGTATCTCCAATATGGTAGGTGGTCTGTTGCCTTTTATTTTTAAGAACAGTGTTTCTCAAATTAGTCAGAGGAAAGCAGGTCAATGTTTGTAGTTCCAAGGCTGAAATTTTCTAATGAACAAGACCACACAGATAAATCAATAGAGTGAGTAAAATTGTTAAATTTACCAATGCCTGTAAAGGTTATAAAGAGAATTTCCTTTAAACTCGGCCTTAAAATCAACTAAAATCAAATAATTTAGTTCAAAGGTTTTGGAGCCCAGAAGCTAAACCAAAAGCCTCTTCATCAATCATTTAGGCCCGAATATTCTACTCCCTCCTTTACTTCCCAGTTTCCCCATATTAGGCACCAGATGGTACAGTCTCCTAGAGAGCCTTATTAAAACTGTCTCTCTACTTATTGTAAATTATGAACAAACCCGACACCCAGACCAGTAGCAAAATACCCAAAAGTCAAATTATCACTTTTCTTGTTGATACAAACTAGAGTAAAGAATGGAGCTTAATGAAACTGTTAAAGAGTCTTGTTAGAAAACCAGCCAAAAGTTAGGTCTCCTTAAGCAGAAATAAAGAAAGCGAATTATATCATTTTCTATTTCTGCATAACAAATTACTGGAAACTGAAAGGCTTCACCAATAGACATTCATTATCTCCCAGTTTTTGTGGGTCAGGAACCAAGCATCTCTTAACTGGCTTCTCTGCTCAGGGCTCTCAGGTAGCCGCCATGCTGCATATTCATCTAGAGGCCTAACTAGAAAAGAATTTGATTCCTAGCTTAGTAATATTGTTGGCAGAATTTATTTTCTTCCAGCCATATGACTACAGGTCCCCATTTTTTAGTGGCTATTGACAAGAAACTACCATTAGTTCTTAGAGGCCATGACAGCTTCCTGCTTCTTGGCCCACTCTGTAAGAAGTTTACACACGATTCTTTGCTCCTGCAAGACTGGAAAGAAAATCTCTCGCTCCAGTCTGGCAAGTCAGAGTCTTCTATAATTCACTATAATTATGGGAGTGATAGTCCATCACGATTGCCTTGTTATATTTGTTAGAAGCAAGTCACAGATTCCGTTAAGACTCAAGGGGAGGGGAATCACTACACAGCTGGGACTCACTGAGGTCACCTGAAGGTGATTCTATCACAGAACTTATGGTCAGTTATTCATGGTACCAATAAGAGAAAATAAACCGAATCATTTCAAACAAACAAAACTATCTTCCCCAGAAACATATCATACATTCCTGGTCCCAAAGATTGGTGAAACAGTCTACTCTAAAGCTTCATCAACATTATATAAACATTGTGATTATGTCGGTCAGTATTATGCATCAACTTGGTGAGGCTATAGTTCCCAATTATGTAATCAAACACTAATCTAGGTATTTCTGTGAAAATCATTTGTATATGTGACTAACGTTTATAATCAGTTCACTTGAAGTATGATCGATTGTCCCAGAGTAAGCCTGATTCAATTCATTCAGAGGCTTTAAGAACAAAACAGGCTTCCCCGAAGAAGAAATTTCACCTATGGATAGCAGCTTAAATTCATTCCTGAAAGTTTCATCCTGCCCTTCTTGATGGCCCTATTGATTTCAGACTTGCCGTATTCGCCACAATCGCATAACCCAATTCCTTGTAATAAGTCTCTCTCTCTATAAAATCTTCTCTTAATTCTGTTTCTCTGGTTGAACTCTGACTGATACAGTAGTAAACTAAAATTTTTAAGACATTTGGTATTATTATAGTGCCATCTTTTATATAAAATACCACCATGTAGATAAATGGCATATAACCAAAAAAACCCTTGATTTAAATAATTTAATAGGAATGTTTCCCAGCCAGTTTCAAACTGAGTTACAAAGACAGGATGATAACCTCGTATCTTTGTATCGTCCCATATTAAAAGGAAGATACTGCTTACAAACAGAAGCGAATAGCCTAAGAAATCCAGCCACCCAGGCCCTGCATGGCCCTCTCAAGCAACGATGAATCCACATTGCAGTACAACTGTGATGCAGTGCACCATGAAGCAGGGGTTCGGCAGTCTTGGGGAATCAAAATAGTATAATCTGGGTATATTTTTTGGATCTATGGATGTACTTAATTCAGAAATAGATTCAGAAAAAGAATGAATAGACCACATAACCCCCAAATAATTATCAATAAATATATATTTTCTTACAATGGGGATTTTATAAGTATTGCACTGAAATAAATTAAACTTTACTGATACAGATGAACAATTAGGAGTTCCACTAAACCATAATACTTACAAAGAAAATGTATATATGCATCAATAGATCAATAGGTAAATAAAAATATACAATTTTAGAAGATATTTTAAGAATGTGTGTTTTTGTTTATTTCAGCATAAAGACATATGTTTGATCAAGATCCAAAAATTTAAATTATAGCCATAATAACTACATGCTCCACTTGAAGGAGAACCCATCCATTGTTTAATTTTGAAAAATGTAAATTCCAGTAAGCCTTTCAAGATTACTCCGGGAAAAATATATGCCTAGATAACAGAAAGAGTTGTTTTCCATTGCTTTTATTTTTGTTGTTTTGTATAAGATTATAATTATGAGTCAGATAAATATCACAGGACTCCTGCTGAAAATTATTACTTGAGATTTAGTATAGCCAAGCTGTCATGCAAGCTGCTGGAAAGCAAAATAAAAAGATGTAGAAGGAAAAATGTGTGGGTTCTGTTGTTATGGCCCATGAAAAAGTTAGTTAGAAATCTAAAAATATTGGGTGGCAAAGATTCTGTTTATAATGTAAAGATAAAAACCACAAAAAATTGAGTTTCTAGGTAAAAAAAAGCAGCCAAAAACTCAGCGTTTTCACATCTAGGTGATTGTTTGGATAGTATTTCCTTGAAAAAAATATTCAGTAAACAAACAGTAAAACAAGAAAGTAGACTGTTGATGCAATCAAGCAGAGAAAAGCCGTTCTCAAGTATGTAGTTCTTGTGGGATCTGCTAAAATTGAGGGTCATTATCTCAGGACTGTTTCTACAGGAAATACAGATTGTGAAGATTTCTACATAGATGTGTCATTACTTGCAGGTTAAATATGGTGGAAAGGAATGCAAGGAATCTGGAAATGAAAACGCAGCATCAAAGCAATATCTACAATTTAGGGGGTCCACAGAATAAATGACTGCATTTTGCCGTCCAGAAAAAATAGAGGCAAAACCAGAAAATCAAAGTGGTCTGTAATTATGAGTAAGACTACCTCAGGCCGAGAAATTCTTATCACCTATTTTTAAATCACAATCCAATAATTTCTAGATTGTGGCAAATTTAGGGCAACAGCAACTTTTATACTCAACATAAATTCATCAAGACAAAAGCACACACATTACGAAAAGAATTAAAAGCAAGCATAGAAAAAAATACATACCACAATTTTCCCAATAGCTGAGGCTGATAGTTTTATCTGGCCAGAATAAATTTATCTACTTTTAATACACTGTGGAAACTTTATAGTCCTAATTTGGGTCCTTATAAAAGTACATCAAATTCAAGAAAGGAGGCTTGAAATAACTTCAACTAACTGCCATGTGAACACTTAATAACTATTCACATTTGTATATGATATACAGTCATTTAGAAAATTATCATTGAATACATTATGTTTTCTTTTGTATATTTATTTGTTCATTCATTCATTATATAAATAGTTATTGTGCACACAATATCTCCAAGGCACTAAAACGCAAGGATGAAGAGATGGTCCTTGTTGTCAAAGGTTGACATTCTCAAGAAAAAAAGACACGTGAATAGGTAATTAGTATTTGTTATAGAAATCACAATATTAGGGATAGTTAAGTATCAGGAAGGCTTCCAAGAGTCATTTACATCTGATCTGAAATGTAAAGATTTATGGGCAAAGCACTAGATCTTATTTTGGTGAGGACAACATTCCAAATAGAATTTAAAAACAAATACAGGAAGATGAAAAATAACTTACTAGGTGCAGAGGCTTAGAGGCATTTCATAATTCCCAGAGCATAAAATTAAAGACTCTGACGGTTCTAGAGAAGCAAACAGGGGCTAGAACCACATGTTAAGAGACTTGACATTATCCTGGGGCCAGTCTGGGAAAGCAGATCTGCGGGTGTTAATAGATCTTGTAAAGAAATAAAAAGAATTCATTGTTAGGTCAATTTGAGAAATACAAATTAAACAAGACTAAGCAGACATTCTTTGAGTTTTTAATATATCTGTGTGCTTTGTAAATTACCAAACATAATCCCTAAACTCATTTGTTCAAGGTAATTTTTTACAAGGAATGTCTCACAGGACTAAGATTCCACTAAAAATTATCCTGAAAGAGTGGGAAACACTGAACAGTTCCTATGTGGAAATAACAAGAACGGATTTGCAAGTTAGAAATATCTCCCTGGGGATTTTTGTGGAGGCTTGGTTAAAGGTTAAAATAAATGGATGAAGGAAGGCCAGTTAATCGGCTAGACCAGGCAAGAGATAATGAAGTACCACAAGAGCAGTAAAATTACAGAGGAACAGGTGAAATATGTTAAGGAATTGAAATCTGTAAGATTTGTGTCAGGATGAAAAGGTAAGAGGAGAAAAAGAAATCAATTTCCATACTTCTGGGTTTGTAGACTAAGTGACTGAGAAAGGTATGGACCACCAAGTAAGATTTCAAAATATAGAATCTTTTGGAAGAGAAGTGATGAGTTAGGATTTTGAAACACAGGGCATGTAAAGACCACTGGTAATTTCAATAAGCTACATTTACACAGCCCTGAAGCTCATGGAAAGGTTTGTCATGCGAGAGAAATTCTCACATCAGTAGTTTTGGCTTTGTGTAGAAATCTTCAATGAAAATGTTCATCTGTAATCTCTGTTTATATTACCTCTTCCTATTTACATGATGGTATCAATCAATTTTCTCATCCATAGTTCTTAAACCAATTTGTTTATACGTGAACACATGCACATATACACACTCACACACAGACCTTCCATCTATAAAATTGTTAAATGTCTCCCCTCGAAATAAGCATTGGCATTATTCAGAATTAGGTAAATCGGCTTTCAGTAACAAGTAATCCACAAACATCAAAAGATTCCAGAGTATTGTTCATTGTGAGTCCAGGCAGGTGAGGTGATGGTTTCAATCCCAAATACTCTAATTCTGGGTCATCTGCATATCTATAAGTGTTACTGTGACCTGGGGACGACAAGCATGGAGAATCTAAAACTGGTTTCTAAACACTAAATGCTTCCACTTAAAAGTAAAACATAAGTTCCGATTACAAAGCAATTCACTATGCCTCCTATAATTTCAAAAAGATGAGAAAATGCAACAAAAGAAGAAAGAACCAGAAATATTGGTGAGTAGCAGGAGACACTATTCTAAATTTACTAATCAGATAATTATTATCTTAGGGTCTAGCATATTTGTAGCACTTTGATATGGTGTTAGATATAAATGAAAAAAAGATAAGTTTACTTAAAGCTGTTTCCAATTCCTCCCACAAACAACAAATGAGACTCTAATAATGGATAGTTACAGAAAGTTGACACCTAGAATTTGCTATGGAGGATGTATTACCTATTGCTGGCACTTCCTTCCAGACTTCTTAGGTAGAATCTCAGTGGAAGAGAATAATATGAGTACTACTTACAAATTGAGTATGACCTATAAATGAGTACTGCCTACAAATGAGTATCACCTACAAATGTGAATGTAGACCTAAAAAGAAAAAAAAGATGTTAAGAAAAAGTAATTATCTACTGAATGCTCTATGTTAGAAGAATCAGTTACCCAATAAGTGCCTGCAATCCCAGCACTTTGGGAGGCTGAGGCGGGTGGATCACGAGGTCAGGAGATCGAGACCATCCTGGCTGACACAGTGAAACCCCGTCTCTACTAAAAAATACAAAAAATTAGCCAGGCGTACTGGCGGGCGCCTATAGTCCCAGCTACTTGGGAGGCTGAGGCAGGAGAATGGTGTGAACTCAGGAGGCGGAGGTTGCAGTGAGCCGAGATTGTGCCACTGCACTCCAGCCTGGTGACAGAGCAAGACTCCGTCTCAAAAAAAAAAAAAAAAAAAAAAAAAAAAATAGTACAATACCTTCCATGTTCCACAACCACTCATGAATATCACAGTCTACAGTCTAGATTATAGAAGACAGATCTTTGCTAACATTATTACAAATGAAATCAAATATTATGTGAAGATGGAAGATAATTTTTCAAATGTGTTACAATTAATACATAGTTATTTTGTACTTAAGAAAAAAATCAAAATATATGTATTTAAATAAGATTTTAGTTTTCTCTCCCAGTTTCTGCCATTGTAAGAGAGAAACTAACAGAATCATTATGCTACATGTTGACTCTAAGGGAAAATTAACAAATTTTGCTTCTAGAGATTCCTCCATTGGCCTTAGCTTCTGTATTTCACAGAATCATTCTCATTTTAGGAAACTGATATTATAAAGTGTAATGTGCCCTCATGTGATTTCTCAAACAAATGAGTGTTTTTTAAATATCACTTTGTAATAATAAAAATATACTCATGAACTTGAATGATTGTGCTGTTTATAACTACTCTCTTGGTGTGAATTACTTTGCAACAATTCATGGCCTGCACACTTGGCTTAATTAAAGTATTCCTATCCTTACAAAGTGCACAAATGAAATAGAATTATTTTTAAATCTGTCATTTTAGGGGAAAGAGTCTGATTACTATTTGATTCAGTGGCATGGAGAAATGAATGTAGCCACAGGCAGCACAGCTCTGAGACCAATGAGAATATTGGGGAAAGTGAAACTAAGATTTTAAAAAGAAAATACTTTCTGACTTTAAGCCTGTCTCCCCAAATCACTATGGAGAGAATAATGCCACATTCTCTAGCATTTGCTTTGTTTGTTTCTATGAGAAAGTCATGGTGATAGTAAGTGAAGATCCCCCTGCTTCCTGAATTCTACAAGCAACATGCAAACATCAGGTTTAAAATAGTATACTATATTTTAAACTCTTAGTAAGTTTGATATGCCATTACAGGTCATTTTAAATGCTCATAGTTACAGTAATGTATCTTTGGTGAAAGTATCACTCTTATTTTTAACTAAATTTGTGTACAGTATATAAGAAAGAAATATATGATCACTCGAAAGTGACAAACTATCCTCTCTTCTAAAGATCTTTCTCATATAAGAATTAAAAGGCTGGATTATCTCATTAACCTTAAGAAATGGCATGCTGTAATGATGTCTATAGTTAAGCATTACACAAAAATATACTCTTGAATATAAAATATATGTCACTAGGATTAATATCACATATGTTTAAAAGTTATTTCAGAATAGGAGACTTGTTAGCTAGAAATGTAGTATTTAACTCAAGTACTGCATATCCAATTTCTATTATCCATGCACTCACTCAAGATCCAAACCAGTGCTTAAGTGTTTTAGTCATCATTTTGTGGGAGCCGAGACATCTACATTAATTAACATAAAGTGGGAGAAACATATTTAATACTAATGACAGATTGTTTTAAAAATAAAGGCACAGAGCAGATAACTATTTCTTTCATGTGATTTCTGGCATTTCTTCATCCATGTAACTGCCCTTCATTTCAGTAGCAATAGAGAGCAAAACCCCTAGATATCAAAATGATAAGTTTCTTTCACTCAGAATATCTTTCTCTCACTCTAATACACTATACACTCACTAAAAGGGCATCATTTCCTAGAAATGTGAGAGTTAAATTTTTTAAGCCTCATGATACGGGTGTTGTAATGAACACCATGCTGTATTATCATGACTTCAATATGATCAAATGCTGCTTAGGCATCTGAGATTCCTGAAAGAGAACTGAGAGGATCACAAGGATTAAAGACATATGAAATGTTAAATCTTTAATCATTTTTCACACATTTTATGGCTAGCCTATCCTTTCTCACAACTCAGTGAAGTTGAGATGATGACAAGTGGAAAATAGTCAACTAATTAAATTTCAGACTTTCAAAAAGGTCAAAATAGTAGAGTATATTACTATACTTCACAGAATAAATGAAGCATGCAAATGCCAATACTTCATTCTGGTGACAAAACCAGAAAAATATATGAGAGAAAATTGAGCAAAATTGTCTCACTGCTTCAAGGTGTGGCAGTCAAAATTTAGCTAGGATGTAAATTTCATAGTGAGTTATTTGCTCTAAAATACAAAAGGTTGCTTTTGTTCTTGTAACTGTATCTTGAAAGTTACTTCTAGGTTGTACTTCTTGAATATATTTTGCTATAGACTATAAATGTGAGCCAAAATCTCCCTTAGCTACATGTCCGAAAAGCTTTCTTACATTGTCCTTAACAATAAGCTGAATTCCATCTTTTGTCCATTTAATGAACAATTACATTTTATCAGTTTTGTCATAAGGGACAAAATAGCCTACATAAATAACATCAAAAAACTATCCCCCAAATAGAAAACCATACATAGTCACATATATACAATTTATATTATACACACATAATTATTAGTGTGTGGTGTTTCTGATAGTAAAAAAACAAAATGCACTACATATGAATGCACATTTTATCCTTGCTGTTTTTCATGCTATTCTCCAGCAACCTAAATGCCACTCATCTCCCATCCTTCAAGGCTCAGTTTTTGTTTCACTTTTACCTTAAAAAATAACATTCTAATGATTATTTCCCTTCTTCAAAATTCTTGCTTATAGTCAGTCTCAACAAAATTGTTTGTTATTAGTAGTGAGATAATGCAGGTAAAGTACATATAACAGGGATTGGCACAGATCAGATGTTTTAGAAAACATGGCCTCTTATTGGAAACAGGTTTTGAACTCTGAACTGCATTAGCTAAAAATGGCAATCTCGCTCTTTCATAACTATATATTATCCACAATATTATTCACCCTCTTCACTGAGCATCAGTTTTTACATATGTAGAATGATCAAAATGAAACTTATTTCAATGGGTTATTGAGGTGATTATATTTGATAATGTTTAAGATGCTTAACACATTTGATACATAATCAGTGCTCAACAAAGATTCATTTTCTTTCTACCATTTTGGTATAACTCTTTTTTCAACTCAATCATTTCAGTTAGCTGAATTGTCTCAGGCTTCTGAATGTGTGGAGAATTCAGGAAAACTCCACTGTATTAATTCCTTACTATTGCTGTAACAAAATCCCACCAGCTTGGCGGCTTAAAACAACATAAATCCGTTATCTACTGACTGACAGTTATCAAGAACCTACAGTTCTGTAGGTCAGAAGCCTGATACGGGTCTTGCTAGGCTAAGATCATGAGTTTGGAAGCGTGTGGCTCCTTTCTGGGGCTTCTAGATTCAGTTGCTGTTATTTGTAATTATAGAAACAATCCTCTATTTTCTGGTCACCTATAATCTATGGGCCAATCCTAGCTTTTAGAAGCCCCCTCATTTCTTGGTTTGTAACCATCTTCATCCTCTTCAAAGACAGCAATGGCAGGTAGAAACCATCCTGAGTTTTAAGATCTTGCATAATTCGGTAAGGCCCATCTGGATAATCAGGGATAATCTCATTTCAAGGTTGATAACAATAACATATATGTAAATTTCCTGTGGCAAGTTTGGTAACATATTTACAGGTTTCGATGATTAGGATTCAGACAACTTTGAGGATCTATCATTCCGTTATCTGTACTCTTTGTAGGGTTATGTCATCGGACATGTCAGTTGGACACATTATTTTCACACATTAACACAATTCCACTATGCCAGGTGTGATCATTTGCAGTTAATTGTATTTAGGAATTTGCCAGGAGTGCTAATATCTTATCACATATGTGTTTATGCAACCTGTGCCTGGCCAAGAGTTTTCCCCAACTGCAACAATGGTCAAGTGTCCAGTGGGTATATATGTGGCTATATATTCCAAATTTAGTCAGAATGTTAAATTTATACTGAGATAGGTGCTATAAAACAGCAGTATAAACTCATGATTTTGTAATATGAGTTTAATTTTTAATATAAGCATATGATTTTTAATGTGTATATACATGCATGTATATGTATGTATGTATATTTACACACAAGGAGATAGATACATATGGTCATATTGATGTGCAAATCTATGTATGTATGCTAGAAGCAATAATATGCCAGTAACAATGAGCATACCATTTTGTTTTCTAAACATCATTTTCCAATAAAACAAAATTTTATAGATTGGAGTTATTTCAGGGTAGAAAAAATATAATGGAAGCTGGAACATCTTACAATGTCAGAAAATAAAAAAGGACTCAAAAAAGAGGGAAAAGATAAGATCTTGTTGAAAGAATACAGATGCCAACAATTTGAAGAATCTGCAAGAGGCCAAAGCTGAAAAAAGAAAATTGAATAGCAAGATAAATAATGATAGTACTGGACTTTAATCCATAAAAATATAAATATTCATGTCTATATTAACAAAATTGTTTATTAAATAAACATGTAGATGACAGTCTATTCTTCTTTACAATATAATTCTAATTGATAAATGTACAAGGTAAGAAAAAAGTACTGTTAGGCAAACGCAGCAATAATAAATCTTTAAGACATGTTCATTGATGGAAGTTAAAATTATATGGCAAACTTTAAGAATGAGGTTTTATAAACTCCAAATATCTCCCCCAAGTTATTTATCAACTACAAAGAGAAAGATCGTAAATTTAGAATGGAAAATCCTGGAAAAAGCTACCTGAGCTAAGTTATCAAGGTTAACAACACCTAAAGTAAGATATGTTTACATTATGAACCCCTTGATATGAAACACCTAATAGGATACAACATTGTCTCCGTGGTATTCTTTTAAACAATATATTATACCATTGCTATAAGCCGACATCATCGGACAAACCCAGATTGAGGAGCATTCTACAGAATAATTGATCAATGATTTACAAGTGTCAAGGTGATGAAAGACAAGAAAAGGCCGAGGTAATGTTAGAGACTGGAGGATACTCAGGATAAATAGCAGCTATACATAATGTGGAGCCTGGATGGAATTCTGAACGGAAAAAGGACATGTGTGGATAAGCTGATGGAATTTTACTAGAAACTAGAATTGCAAAATAGTTAATAGTATCTTATCAATCTTAATTTCTGGTTTTATGTAACCCTGGTTGTGGTTACATATAAAATACTAACATAGGAAAAAAATAATCAAGAGGTAAGAAAATTCATTTCATAATTTTGGCAACTTTTTTCATGCCTTAAATTAATTTCGAATAAAAAGTTGAAATGGTGTAAGCTAATAAGAGTTATTAGAACTGTTGATGCACAGTCACAGATCAGTACCCTGTAAAAGGTAATAATAATGCTATCATGGTTGGGCACATACTATTTAGCAATTATCAATTAATTTCACGAATTAATTTATGTAACACTCATGGTCACAGTATGAAATCGGTACTATTGTACCATCCACATTTTACATATGAAATAACTGAGGCATATAGAGAGTGAATTATTTAGCCCAAGAACTTTGAAACCAGGCAAAGCCCAAGCTTTTATCTCCCATGCTGCATAGCCTCTTTCGTAGCAAGCTTAATAAAGGTTTAATTAAGCTGATATTTAGTTTGAAAGTAGCATAATTAAATTATTAAATTTTGAGAAATGGAGTTAAGAAATAAGTCAGTATAACTTCACAGTAAATACCACATGCTATTTCTCAAAGAACACATTTTGAATTACAAATAATAAAAATGAAGAAAATAATGAGAAAATTTTCATGTTACTATCTATTTTATTATGATTCCTTCAGCTCTTATTTCTGCGCTTTAAAAACTATAAAATTAGGACCATTTTGATTTCTGTTTATTGTTCTTATCTCCAAACTTTTTGTTATGGGGCTTCCTTCCTGTTCTCTATTATATTTTTCCCTTCCCTTTTATCTATATTCCCTTAAAAGATCACTTGTCTATCTTTTGCCAGCTCCTCCTCTTATATTTGCCCTGTTCCATTTTATACCTCACATAACTTACTCTGGCTGGAAATAATGTGTCTCAACGCAGTACATTTCCTCATTGAAAAGCAACTAAAAGAGTAAGCATTAATTTTCAACTTAAGTATCAATATAAATTTCACTTTAATATAAATCTGAAGTGTTCCAGTAAAATCTGTATTCTTACGGCAGGTCTCTCTCATAAGCTCATATTCTTGATGAGTTTAGGCGATGACAAACAGCACACTGTGTCAAACTTTGACTCTCTCTCATTTCTTCGCTTTATCAGCCTCTCTCAAATAAAAGTGGTGAAACTCACTGCTGAGAACACTATAACATTTGCATTGTACTTTCAGATATAGATTAGTAATTCTCATGGATGAAAAAAAGAGTAAGAATTATCTTTTACTTTACTAGTTCAGAGACCATAAGTAGTTCAGGTTGAGCTTTTAGACTAAATGAATGGAATATTTTTATCAAGTCGGAAAATCAAAGTTGTTAGTACAGTTACAAAACAATAGGTGAGACTACACAAAACTGTTCTTCACCTCTTCACTCAAGTGTTTTTGCGGAAACAATGCAGGCTTCTTAGATGCAGTCTAATTTTTCTTCACCTCCATCTGGATGAATGAGACAATGAGCATCTTAAACTCATTACGTTAAAAAACATTCTCAGGGAGAGCTACTGCATTAGTCCATTCTCACACTGATATAAAGGCATCTATGAGACTGGGTAAGTTACAAGGAAAAGAAGTTTAATTAACTCACAGTTCCACAGGCTGTACAGGAGGCATGGCTGCAGTGGCCTCAGAAAGCAATTATGGTGGAAAGTGAAGGGGGAGAAAACACATCTTACAAGGCGGGAGCAGGTGCAGACAGAGTGAAGGGAGAAGTGCTACACATTTTGAAACAACCAGATCTCAGGAGAACTCTCACATAACAGCAAGGGACTGTCCTCATAATTCAATCAGCTCCCACTAGCTCCCTCCTCTAACACTGAAGATTACAATTTGACATGAGATTTGGGTGAGGATGCAAAGCCAAACCATATAATTCCACCCCTGGCCCCTCCCAAATCTCACTTTCTTCTCACATTTCAAAGTCAATCATGCCTTCCCAACAGTCCCCCAAAGTCTTAACTTATTCCAGCATTAACTCAAAATACCAGGTCCAAAGTCTCATCTGAGACAGGGCAAGTTCCTGCCATCTGTGAACTCATAAAATGAAAAACAAGTTACCTCCAAGGTACAGTGGGAATACAGACATGGGGTTAATATTCCCATTCCAAATGGGAGAAGTTGGTCAAAATAAAAGGGCCACAGGCCCCATGCAAATCCAAAACCCAGCAGGGCAGTCATTAAATCTTAAAGTTCTGAAGTAATCTCCTTTGACTTCATGACTCACATCCAGGTCACACTGATGCAAGGCGTAGGCTCCCAAGGCCTCAGGCAGTTTCATCCCTGTGGTTTTACAGGGTACAGCCCCCACAGCTGCTTTGGTGGGCTGGTGTTGAGTGCCCATGTATTTTTCCAGGTGTATGGTGCAAGTTGTTTGTGAATCTAGCATTCTGGGGTCTGGAGGACTGCAGACCAGTAAGGACTCTGTGTGGGTGTTCCAGCCCCACATTTCCCCTCTCCACTGCCTGAGTAGAGGTTCTCCATGAGGCCTCTGCCCCTGAAGCAGACTTCTGCCTAGACATTTAGGTATTTCCATACAACTTCTGAAATCTAGATGGAGGCTCCCAAGCCTCAGCTCTCTCCCTCTGCACACTCACAGGCTTAACACTATGTGGAAGTCTTGGTGGCTCCGGGCTTGCACTCTCTGGAGCAGTGCCCTGAGATGTATTTAGGGCCCTTTTAGCCATGGTTGGAGCTGGAATGTCTGGGATGCAGAGCACCGTGTCCTGAGGCTGTACAGAGCAGTGGAGTCCTGGATCTGGTCTTCGAAACCATTCTTACTTCTCAGGCCTCCAGGCCTGTGATGGGAGGGACTGCTATTAAGGTCTCTGAAATGCCTTGGAGGTACTTTCCCAATTGTTTTGGCTATTAACATTTGGCTCCTCTTTACTTAGGCAGATTTCTGCAGTACACTTGAATTTCTCCCCCTGAAAATGGGTTTTTCTTTTCTACCACATGGCCAGTTTGCAAATTTTCCAAACTTTTATGCTCTTCTTTCTTTGTAAGTATAAGTTATAGTTTCAGATCATTTCTTTTTAATTTAACTCACAGTTCCACAGTCTGGCTGTGCAGAAGGCATAGCTAGGGTGGCCTCAGGAAACTTATAATCATGGTGGAATGCAAAGAGGAAGCGAACACGTCTCACGTGGTGGAAGCAGGAGGAAGAGAGTGAGGGGGAAGGGCTGCACACTTTGAAACAACCACATCTCATGAGAACTCTATCACCAGAGCAGCAAGGGGGAAGTTTGCCACCAGGATTCAATAACTTCTTTCCGGGCTCTTCCTCTAACACTGAAGATTAGAATTCAACAGAAGATTTGGATGGGGACACAGAACCAAACCATATTAGCTACATTTGCTTCTTCAGGTTTAAGGGTATTCCTATGGTGTGCCACCATCCCTTATTGGCTTGTCTTTCACATGGCCATACATATGAAAATAGTCTCTTCATTAAGCATCCTTCATCTGCTCTTTTGACATACTGTATCTATCCTGCTGGACCCTTTTTCAATGCAATGCACGATTTTCCTCTACAAAGTTCTCACAACTTGAAAGAAAAATTGCTAGCAACAATTAGAAAAAAACTCTCATTCACAGCTAATTCAATACCACTGCATTTCCAGTTGTTAGTAAATGAGTTTACCACCTAAATCACATTTTAAATATAAACCATTGAACAGGACCAAACTTTATTCATTCATTTTCCTTTCACTTCTATTTTAATAGAGGAAATACCTCTTATCAAAGGTCAATATTTCCATCTAGGCTTTGGAGCTTTGGATCTCGAACTTCCCACTTTCTTAGAAATGTTAATGCTGGGCTGAGTACACTGGCTCATTCCTATCATTTCAGCACTGTGGGAGGCTAAGGTGGTGGATCACTTTAACCCAGGAGTTTGAGACTAACCTGGCCAACATGTCAAAACCCCATCTCGACTAAAAATACAAAAATTAGCCAGACATGGTGGTGCATACCTATAGTCCCAGCTACTCCAGAGGCTGAGCCAGGAGAACCGCCTAAACCTGGGAAGTGGAGGTTGCAGTGAACCAAGATCCTGTCACTGCACTCTGGCCTAGAAGACAGACAGATACTATGTATCTAAAATAAAATAAAATAAAATAGTCAATGCTTGATTAGCTATTTTTAATCCAATGTCTTCCTGTCAATATTTTTCAGCATTTAATCACATATTATTTTTGCTCTTATCTTAAAATAACTCCCGAACTTCATATCTCTCTCAGACTACCTTTTTAAAAAACAGTCATTATTCTTGAAAGCACAACAGAATGGCATTATTCTTCATCTCTGCATTTCCCACTTACTCAGATCCAATTGGTGTGAACTAGGCCAATGAGTACATTTGCAAGGCAGTATGGCTTATACCTGCTTTTTATTTATAACAGATTTCTTACAACCCAGTTTTCTAAAGATTTTATTTTATCCTATTCTCCCAACAAAGCTTACTTAATCCACTATACACATTTGAGTTCTAGGTACATTGAATAGAAACTCCATTCATTGCTTTAAGATCTTACCCCATATATGCACTGGCCTAGGATTACACATTTTCTGATACATTCTGTTAAGAAGAAGTGGCTCACCTTTTTTTCTGTCATTTTCTTTTGACATATATTTTCTTTTCTGAATACATTTGAAGTCAAGGAAACAGCATCATAGAAACAAATAAAATCTGAAATTGCATTTGTTGGTTCAGTGTAACATCAGTGCATCTACAACTTTATTTATTAATACAATTTAATTTTCCAGTGGATTAATTCTTTCAAGCAAATTAACAACTATACTTGATATTGATTTATTTATAATCAATGGAAGACATATTCCAAAAAGGGCAAATGATATACGAGCTCAGTTAAACTGACTGAAAAGTTCCCAGATAACAGAGATTACGAAAAGTATTTAAAATGAGAACAAGTAGAACTAAAGGTCAACATTACCACAACACTGCTTATTAAGTGAAAATCTTTGAACAGAAAAGTTTACAAATCTCAATTATTGGCACATTTTCCAAAATAAGAACTAAACATATTTCAATAACATAGGGATCATAGAAATCAGTGTTTAACAAAATAGAAATTCACTTTTAAAATATTTTATTAAAAAGTTAATATAGGGTAAACATAATATATTATTTTAACATCCTTCATATGTTCTTGAGTGACTCCTATAATACCAAAGATTTGAAAAAGATATTGATAAATCATAATAACATTTATTAGGGAATGATTTTCAATTACATCTATCTTTCTTTAGGAATTACATAGCACAGGTGAAAATAATGTATCTTAGGTACAATTTTACTGCCTGATATATGAGAGGTGTTTTGTGGTTGATAATGCAAATGAATCATTAAAAACAAGTCAAAAATAAATAAAAAAACACAAGAAAAGGTAAATGTGTATCTTATATTGTGAGACAGAACTGGGACAGCATGGAATGTGGCTTAGGATAGAGGAGATTATGAATAACATACATTCAATTATGTGCCATGCACTGTTCTATTTGTAGCACACATGTTACCACATTTATTAAGTCTGTAAAGAAAGCCTATGACTTTTATGGCAAGAGAGCAGTAGTGGGGGAAGTGAAGACATAGGCATAGAGACTTGTGCAGGGACAGCTGCCTTTTGGGTCTGAAAGAATCTGGTGAAACTGAAAGAAGTTTCTTCCTCCATTCTATAAGTAATTACCATGTAGCTGCTATGTGGTAGGTTCTTTGCTAGCTGCTGAGATGTACTGGTGAGAGAGACACGCTTCCTTTTCTCATGTATCATGCATGAAGCAAACACAAAGCAAAGAGCTAAAACACTTTACAAATTGGGAAAATGGTTGAAATAAACATATTTCTTACAGTATAGCAGATTATAATTCTCACTAGTTCTCTCAAATAAAACAACTAAAATGCTAGGCACTAACATACCTAGATACTTGCTAAACACTCTGATGAAGTGCATTGAAAGAAACCCAGAAGTTAGTTGAGAATAAGAATCTAGATCTTGTGTTTTTTTTTTTTTTTTTTTTTTTTTTTTTTTTTTTAAAAGTAAGTTTTAAAGATGGCTTTACCAAATTTACTTTCTGTACTCTGGGATCATAAGCTTCTGAATCGGCAGTTGAACATCCCGGACAGGGTGGAAAACCTAAAGAACCCCTTGGTGAGACTTAGTAATCCAAACAGAATCTTACACCTTCAGGGTAAGACGCAACAAGAAATAAGAGGCATTGAGGTGGACACAGAAATGAATCTCAACTACCTCAACTCTGGCAAAGTAAATAAAAACCTCTTTTGCAACTTTAAAATCCTAAAGAGGCTCTAACATTGCTTTTTTTTTTCTTTTTATCCCAACATGCTACCTGTGCTCTCTGAAAAACATCAAACATCAAAGCAGGAATTAAATTTAAAGTCATCCTGGCTATTAGTGGCTCCAGGCAGGAAATAGAAGCAAATGCAAATCCTGTCTGGGAAAACTTAAATCAAGAAATACCAAAAAAATTGACCACAGATAAATTTATATTAAAATCAAATAGCCCACGGGCAAAAATGACACAAATAAATTAGCCACTATTAAGTGAGAAACAATGTAAATAATAGTGGAAAAAGTCAAAAATTATTTTAAATATTGGAACTATGAGACATAATTTTAGAAAACAAATATGTTTAATAAATTCAAATAAAAAAGAAAAGTTTGAATATATTTGCAGGGAACATAAAAGTATGAAAAATTACTAAGAAGCCAGTTTTGGATCTGGCATTTAAGAAGCTTAGGAATCAAAAGTATCCTAATAGCAGGTAAAAACCTGAACAAACTAAAAAATAAATAAATAAATAAAAATAACAAATATTAGATCTATAAGAAAAATGGGATAACGGAACATACCACTGCTCCCCAAATTAGAGAGATGAACAGGAGAATACTAACAGTCACAACTACTGGAACAGTGGAACAGCACACGAGTTAAAACTTCTGCAGGAACCCGTGTTTGGGTAGGGAAATCTGAACTGTAATTGGTGAATTGCTGGAGGCTCCCTGTGGACAAGAGTGAGAAATAAACTCTCCAGAAGGACCCAGTCATGTTAGGGGTCATACTTTCCTGAGTTTTACCTCCTGGAATTTTACTTGATTCTCACGGTGAATATCAGAGAAAAATGTTAATGCTTCTAGCAGGAGGAGGATAAAGGAACCATTTTGAAATATAGCAGAGAAATGTATCCTTCTTAAGCATTCCTTCAGGAGAAACTATTTAACCAGAATCCAAGCTCCTGGAGTTTTACCAGAGCCTAACTGACATGGGATAAAGATAATACCCAACTCCAGCCCAGGTCCGCTATTCTGTCCTACCTGAGGGAGGGGTGGGACTAGAAGTGCCACATTGTTCAAGGTCTATTGACAGCAGTTTTTTATTCCTGGAACATCATGTCCATTTTTTGTTTTTTGTTTTTTTTTCTGGTAACTTAAGAAAAAATTACAAGACATACTAAAAGGCATAAAAACACAATTTGAGGACACAGACCAAGCAATAGGATCAGACATGGCAGGGATGTTCAACTTCGATTGGGAATTCAAAACAATTGTGATTAATATGCTAATGATTCTGTCAGATAAAATAGACAGCATTCAAGAACATATGGGCAATGTAAGCAGAGAAAGAAAAATTCTAAGAACCAAAAATAAATGCTAGGGATCAGAAGCACTGTAACAGGAATATTTTCAATGGGTTTATTAGTAGACATGGCACAGCAGAGGAAAAAATCTGTGAGCTTGTGGATATCAAATAGAAACCTCTAAAACTAAAAAGCAAACAGAAAAAAAAATACTAAAAAGAGGAAAATAGTATAAGAATATTCAAGGACTTTGAGGCAACTACAAAAGGTTAAATTATGTACGTGTAATGAGAACACTATAAAGAGAAAGAAATTGAAATAGGCCGGGCGTGCTGGCTCAAGCCTGTAATCCCAGCACTTTGGGAGGCCGAGGCGGGCTGGTCACGAGGTCAGAAGATCGAGACTATCCTGGTTAACACGGTGAAACCCCGTCTCTACTGAAAAATACAAAAAACTAGCCGGGCGAGGTGGTGGCACCTGTAGTCTCAGCTGCTCAAGAGGCTGAGGCAGGAGAATGGCGGGAACCCAGGAGGCGGAGCTTGCAGTGAGCCGAGATGGCATCACTCACTCCAGCCTGGGCCACAGAGCGAGACTCCTTCTCAAACAAACAAAAAAAAAAAAAAAGAAAGAAAGAAATTGAAGAAATATTTGAAACAATAATTCAATAATTAAGAATTTTTACAAGTTAATGTCAGGTACAAAACTAAAGGATCAGGAAGGTCAGAGAACTTCAAGTAAGACAAATATCTAGGCATTTATCCTTTTCAAACTATAGAAACACAATTGCAAAAATGAATCAGTGGGAGCTAAAAAAAAAAAAAAAGTTGAAAAAAGAAAAAAATATAAAACTCATATACTAAAAAAGAAAAGAAAATCATATAAAATGCTCAGTTAATAACACAAAAGGAAGAAAAGTGTATTAAACAAAAATAGAAACAAAACCTAAAGAAATAAATAGAAAATATGAGCGACTATGGTAAATATTAGTCTGACTATATGAGTACTCACTTTGAACATCAATGGTTATTTTTTTATTTCTTATTTTTAAGAAAAACATATCACTCTGTTTCCCACGCTGAAATGCAGTGGCACACTCATAGCTCACTGCAGCCTTGAACTCCTGAGCTTAAGTGAGCCGTCTGCCTCAGTGTCCTGAGTAGCTAGGACTCAGATGCATGCCAACACACCTAGCTAAGATTTCAGGTGTGAACGATGAACATCAATAGTTTAAATGCAGCTATTAAAAGACAATATCAGAGTGGATCAAAAAACAAGACCCAACTGTGTGCTGTCAACAAGAAACCTACTTCAAATATAAAGTCACATGTAGATTATAAAAACTATCTAAATTGCAAAAGAGAAAATTCCATTATCTGTTCACTAATGATATAATTTTATACCAGAAAACTCTAAAGACTCCTCTGAAAGATTCCTAGGTTTGATAAATGACCTCAGTAAAGTTTCAGAATACAAAATCCAGCTACAAAAATTGGCAGAATTTTTATACTTCAGTAACCATAAAAGTGAGAACCAAATAAAGAACTCAATCCCATTTCAATAGCTACAAAAACAAACATAACATACCTAAGAATATATTTTAACCATGGAGATAAAATGTCTCTACAAAACACTGAGAAAAGCAAAGGTAAAAGACACAAACACAGAGATAAAACATCCCATGCTCGTGGATCAAAAGAATAGTATCATTCAAATGACCATACCACCCAAATGAAATCCCTATAAAGTACCAAGGTCATTTTTACAAAATTAGAAAAAAGCAACCCTAAACTCATATGGAACCAAAAAAGATCCCAAATAGCCAAAGCAATACTAAGCAACAAGAATAAAGCTGGAGGTACCACATTACCTGACAACAAATCATACAACAAGGCTCTAATAATCACACAGCATGGTACTGATATAAAAACATACATAGATCAATGGAATAGAATAGAGAACCCCAAAATAAAGCCACACACCTAAAAGCAACCAAACTTTGACCAAGCTGACAAAAATATACACCAGGGAGGCTGGGAGCCGTGGCTTGCACCTGTAATCCCAGCACTTTGGGAGACCAAGGCTGGCGGATCATAAGGCCAGGAGTTTGAGACCATCCTGGCTAACACAGGGAAACCCCATCTCTACTAAAAATACAAAAAATTAGCCGGGCATGGTGGAGGGCGCCTGAAATCTCAGCTCCTTGGGAGGCTGAGTCAGGAGAATCTCATGTACCTGGGAGGTAGAGGTTGCAGTGAGCTGAGATCACACCACTGCACTCCAGCCTGGGCAACAGAGAAAGACTCCATCTCAAAAAAAAAAAAAAAAAAAAAAAAAAAATGTATATATGTATATATATGTATAGATATACACACACACATATATATACACATATATATACACATACAAACACACACACACACACCCCCCAGGGAGAGGATTCAATAAATGGCGCTGGAAAAATTGGAGAGCCATATGCAGAACAATAAACCTGTACTCATCTTTCTCATGATATACAAAAACTAACACGAGAGGAATACAGTACTGAAATGTAAGACCCAAAACTATAAAATTATAAAACAAAACTTAGGAAAAACTGTTCCGGACATTGTTCCAGGCAAAAAAAAAAAAAAAAACACAAAAAAACTATGTCCTAACAAGTAAACACAGCAGAAACAAAAATAGACAAATTGAACTTAATTAAACTAAAAAACTTCTTCTCAACAAAATAAATAATAGAGTAAAATGAGAACCTACAGTACGGGAGAAAATATTCACAAATTATGCATGTAACAAGGGGCTAATATTCCGAATCCACAAGAAACTCAAAGAACTCAACAAGAAAAAAACATTAGAAGGGAGACAAAAAACATGAACAGACCTGTCTCAAAAGAATACATATAAGCAGACAAAAAACACATGAAAAAAAATGCTCAACATCACTAATCATCAGATGAGTGCACATTAAAACACAATTAGATACATCTTACACCAGTCAGAATGACTGTTACTAAAAAGTCAAACAATAATAGATGTTGACTAACATGAAGAGAAAAGGGAACATTTATGCATTCACTGTTGGTGGGAATGTAAATTAGCATAACCTCTATGTAAAAACAGTATGAAGATTTCTCAAAGGACTAAAAATAGAACTACCATTTGATCCAGGAATCTCACTATTTGGTATCTACCCAAAGGAAAAGAAATCACTGTATCCAAAAGATACCTGCACTCACATGTTTATCACAGCAGCATTCACAAGAGCAAAGTCATGGAATCAATCCAAATATGATATCATATTTTCCTTATCCCCCTTCCACGGATAAATATTTGCATATGCATATACATGTATATATACATATACACACACACACACATATATATATATACACACACACGCACAGAATATTACTCAAGCACAAAAGAAAATAAAATCATGTATTTTGCAGCAACATGATGGAACTGGAAACCATTATTCTAAGTGAAACGACTCGGAAACAGAAAGTTATAAACTACATGTCCTCAATTATAAGTGGGAGCTAAGAAATGAATACATACTGATAAAAAGTAGAATAATAGATATTGGAGATTACAAAAGATAGAGGGGTGAGAGGAGGTGAAGAATACAGTAGTACCTTTCGTTTACAATGTACACTATTTGGGTGATGGCTACACTGAGGGCCCAGAATTCACCACTATGCAATATATCTATGTAATACAACTGTATTTGTATCACATAAATCTGTAAAATATTTTTAACAACTAAACTGATGGAGAAAGATATAGCATGCTTATACTAATCAAAAGAAAGCAAGAGTACTTACATTAATTTCAAATAGAGGAGTCTTCAGAGAAAGAAGTTATTAGGCTGTTTATTCTGTTGGTAATTTCATTTGATTTGTGGAAGCTCTTTTGTTTAATTCAGTCCCATTTGTCAATTTTGTGTTGGTTGTGATTGCTTTGGGGGACAGAGCCATAAATTGTTTCTCAAAGCTGTTATTGAGAAGGTATTTCCTAGGTTTTCCTTCTAGGATTTTTGTAGTTTGAGGTATGATATTAAAGTTTTTAATACACCCTGGGATAAAGATGGGATAAAGAATACATGATATCATACTTGAATTGATTCCATGACTGCTCTTCTGAATGCTGCTGTGATAAACATATGAGCACAGGTGCCTTTTGGATACAATGATTTATTTTCCTTTGGGTAGATACCGAATAGCAAGATTGCTGGATCAAATGATAGTTTTATTTTTAGCTCTTTGAATCCTTGTGTATGGTGACAGACAGGGGTCCAGTTCCATTCTCTGCATATGGCTAGTCAGTTATCTCAGTACCATTTATTACATAAAATGGATACATCACTACCGATCTTACGGACTTTAAAAAGGGCAATAAAAGGATACTGTGAACAACTCTCTGCTCACAAATTTGATAACCTATGTAAAATGGTCCAATTTCTTGAAAGACACAATCTGCCAAAACTCACACATGAAAAAATAGACTATTTAAATACACCTGTATTTGTTAAATATATTGAATAAATACGTAATAATCTTTAAGAACTAAAAGCACCAGACACAGATGGATTCCTAGTGAATTCTACCAAACATTTAAGAAAGAAATTGTAGGCTGGGCGCGGTGGCTCACACCTGTAATCCCAGCACTTTGGGAGGCCGAGACGGGCGAATCACGAGGTCAGGAGATCGAGACCATGCTGGCTAACACGGTGAAACCCGGTCTCTACTAAAAAAAATACAAAAAACTAGCCGGGCGAGGTGGCGGCGCCTGTGGTCCCAGCTACTCGGGAGGCTGAGGCAGGAGAATGGCGGGAACTCGGGAGACGGAGCTTGCAGTGAGCTGAGATCTGGCCACTGCACGCCAGCCTGGGCGACAGAGTCAGACTCCGTCTCAAAAAAAAAAAAAGAAAGAATGAAAGAAATTATATCAATTTTCCATAATCTTTTTCAGAAGATAGAAGCAGAGAAACACTTCCTTACCCATTCTAAGAAGCCAGCATTGCCCTAATACCAAAACCTGACAAAAACGTTACAAGAAAATAAAACTAGCTACCAACATTTAATAGATGCAAATATATTCAAGAAAATGTTGTCAAATTGAGTTGACCAACGTATAAAAACAATTATCCACCATGGCTTGTGAGATTTATCCCAGATAAGCAAGGTTGGTTTGACATTAGAAAATCAATTAATGTAGTCAATCACATCAACAGAGAAGAGAAATCACATGATCATATTAACAGATGCAGAAAAACCACTTGATGCAATGGGTGTTAACCCATTCATGATTTTAAAAGTCAGTAAACTAGAAATAGATGAGAACTTTCTTAAATTGATAAAAGGTGTCTGCATAAAAAACCACAGCTAACAACAAACTTACCATTTAGAAACTGAGGGCTTTCTTACTAACGTCAGGAACAAAGCAAGGGTGTCCCCTTTCACCACTGCTTTTCAGAATCCTACTAACTAAAGCAATAAGACAAGAAAAGAAAACACAATGCATATAGTATGGGAAAGGAGAAATAAACCTGTCTTTAGTTGAATATGACAATGATTTATGTAGATAATTTGAAAATAAATAAACAAAAAATCCCAGAACTAATAACCAGTTATAGCAAAGTTGCAGAATAAAGGGTTAATATACAAAAGCCAGTCATGTCCATATACTCTAGCAATGATTAAGAGGAGTTTGAAATTAAAAACACAATTCCATTTTACATTAGCATCTTCAAAAATGAAATACTTGGGTAAACAAAATAAAAGATGTATAAAATTTATATAAAGAAAACTGCAAAACTGATTAAAGAAATTGAAGAAGTAGTATGTAAAGAAAGAGATATTCTATGGTCATGGATAGGGAGAGTCAATATTGTCAAGATGTGAGTTCTTTCCAACATGATCTATAAATTCAGTGCAATCCCAGTGAAATTCTCAGAAAGTTATACCATGATTTTAACAAACTGATTCTAATATTTATATGGAAAGATAAAAAACCCAAATAACCAACACAATATTAAAGAATAACTAAGTTGGAGGATTCATACTACTCAACTTCAAGAACTAGTGTAAAGCTGGAGTAATTTCAGGAAAGTATGTTATTGGTGAAAGACTAGACAAATAGATAAATGGAGCAGAAAACACAGTCCAGAAATAGATGCACGTAAATACAGTCAATTGATCTTGATAAAGGAACAATGACAATTCAATGAAACAAATACAGTCTTTTCAACAAATTATGCTAGAACACCTAGACATCCATTAGCCAACAAAAAGAAGAATCTAGATAGAGATGATATATATCCTTTGCAAAATCTTATTCAAAATGGATCCCAGACCTAAATGTAAAATGCAAAACTATAAAACACCTAGAAGATTACATCAAAAATATACATGATTTTTGGTTTGATACTGACATTTTAGATACAATCCCAAAGGCAAAATTTTAAAAAGAACAAATTAATAAACTGTCTTAATTAAAATTAAAAATGTCTGCTCTGTGAAAGACAATGTCAGGAGAATGCAAAGACAAGCCTTGTACTGGAAGAAAGTATTGGCAAAAGACATCTTATAAACAAGTGTTATCCAAAATATACAATGAACTCTTAAAATTCAACAATAAGAAAACAAACACTCCAATTAAAAATGGGCCAAACAATTTAGGAAACACTTCACCAAAGAAGATATACAGATGTCAAATAGCATATGAGATGATGCGCCACATCATATATAATCAGGGAAATGCAAATTAAAACAAGGCACCACTACACACATATTAGAATGGCCACAATCCATAACATTGATAACACCAAATGCTAGTGAGGATGAGGAAATTCTCATTCATTATTGATGAGAATATAGAAAGGTACAGTCACTTTGCAAGATAGTTGGGCAGGTTTTTTTTTTTTTTTTTCCCAAAACAAAACATGATATTATTATTTCATCTAGCAACTGTGCTCCTTGGTATTTACCCCTAAAAGATGAAAACGTATGGTCACAAAAAACTCTACACAAAGATGATGATAGCAGTTTTACACTTAATTACCAAAGGTGGGAAGCAATAGTAGGTAAATTGATAATCTGTGATATAGCTAGATAATGAAAAATTATTTAGGACTGAAACAAATTAGCTATAAATCCATGAAAAAATAACGTAGATGAAACTTAATTGCATATTAGTAAATGAATAAAGGCAGTCTAAAAATGCTATGTGCTGTTTGGCTTCAACTATATGACATTCTGAAAGAGGCAAAACTGTGAAGATAGTAACAAGGTAAGTGGCTGTTCAGGGGAGGAGGGAGGGAAGAACAAATAGGTGGAGTGTTGAGGAAGTTTAAGGCATTTACACTCATCTGTATAATACTCTAAAGGTGTGTGTGTATATATATACATATATATATCATATATTTGTCTAAATCTGTACAATGTACAACACTGAGAATGAACTTTAATGTAAATTATGGACTTTTAGTGACAAAGACATGTCAATATAAGTTCATCAATTATAACAAATGGATCACTCTGTTGGGGAATGTTGATAGTGGGAGAGGTTATGCTTGTGGATTGGATTGGTGGTATATGTGAAATCTCTGTACTTCTCTTCTCAATTTTGGTGTGAACCTAAAACTGCTCTAAATATAGTCTATTTTTATATTACAAAGAATTTGTTTAAAATGACCAGTTAGATATTTTATAAATGGTAATTGATATTGTAATCATTGAGTTCATAGTAATTTAAATTAAAAATATATGGATAAGATTAAAGATTAATAAATATTGGAAGTAATTTTCCAGGGTATGGCCTAGGGAGGCAAAAAAAAAAGACTTACGTCTGAAAGATAGTTTAAGTGATATGAAGTAACGTATGAGAAAATCTTCAGTCTCTTCATGATTATTGTAAGAGAGGAATGAGAGAATTGTTCAGAGGAAAATATTGTTGTGACAATTCTATGGAATTACAAAGGATGACAACCTAGAAATTCAGGAAAAGCAACAAATCTCAATCAGATTAAATTAAACAGACATCAGCCGGGCACAGTGACTCACGCCTGTAATCCCAGCAGTTTGGGAGGCCAAGGAAGGTGGATCACCTGAGGCCAGGAGTTCGAGATCAGCCTGGCTAACGTGGTGAAACCCCGTCTCTACTAAAAATACAAAGTTAGTTGGCTGTGTTGGCACATGCCTGTAATCCCAGCTACTTCGGAGGCTGAGGCAGGAGAATCGCTTGAACCTGGAAGGCAGAGGTTGCAGTGAGCCAGAATCATGCCACTGCACTCCAGCCTGGATGACAGAATGAGACTCTGTCTCCAAAAAATAATAATAATTAATTAATAAATAATAAATAAACATACATCAGCACACAGGCATATCACAGAAAACAAAAAACGTGTTATAGGTCTCAAAAGAATCACGAAATAAAAAAGTCACCTTACAAGATAAAAATTGTAGATTCACAAAAAATGCTCTCAATAACAATTATTAAGGTAAAATTCCAGTGAAATTACTTTATCAACAGGCTAAGAGAACATATTTTTAAATTATATGTCAACCTGCTATCTTGAATTCTTAGTAAATTCTACATATATAGTTTAGGAAGTAACCCTAGTACATATTTTTTTTTTTCAATGACGCTTGGTTCAACTTCTAGAGCAGAAGTTACAAACCAGAGTATTACGATCAAATCTGGACTTTAGCCAAATGTGTTTGTAAATTTATTGGAGCATATCCAGAAATACTGATTTAAATATTGTTTACAGCTGTTTTGTGTGAGAAATGAGTAGCTGCAATGGAGATTGTATGGCTCATAATGTCTAAAATACTACTGGCCCCTTTATAAAAGAAGTTTGCTTACCTCCGCTTCGAAAGAGTTTCATTTTCCTTTGTTGTAGCTAAACGCATTATTAGGTAATATTATTTCTTTCCTGGAAACCACATGACATTCTCAGCCCACCTCTTGTTTACAGCATACTGAGAACCAAGGTTTATTTGAAGACTAGTGTGGTCACAGGATTTAACATTCTAGACTGAAGGTGTCTTTGGCAGGATGGCTATGTGCTTAAAAAAATATTAGTAGAGGAGTTTCACATCTACTTAAGAAAAACACAGGTCAAAGGGAGTCCAATAACTAAATAAGCAGTTTTAATTTAGGTAATATTTAAAATAGCCTAAGAATATAAAACGTTATTTACAGAACTAATGAAGGAATGAAAGAAGCTGAGAATCATAGCAAAATATATCGTCAGAATTTTACCTCTTGATAATACAGAATATTTGAATGATATGATTAATATACATCACCTAATAAACGAATATAGAATGCTACACCCAATAATAATAGAGCACACCGTCCTTAAACCTGTAACAGATAATCAAATTAATTTTTTAGAAAATGTTTAATAGAAAATATACATATTTGGAATTTTTGAATCACTTGCCCAAGTAATCATTATATTAAAAAAGATACAAGAAAACACTTCTAAGAATCTTAAGGACACCATTCCAGAATAGTCTGACACATGGATCTAAACAGAATAAAACTTGTTTTTTTTTTTTTAAAGTGTTGATTTCATTTTTATAAAAAGTTGTAGACTAAAGATGCAGGGGAAACCCATACTAACTTTAAGGGAGTTATACCAACAAAAGTGCCACCTATCCTAAAGGGAATAGAAGCTGTAAAACCACAAAACGAAATAGAAACTAAAAAAACACAAAAACTGTAAAAACACAAAAACCAGCCTCTGGAACACTGACTTTTTGTAGAAAAGAAGTAAGATAAAAATAGTGAGATAAAAATGCTACACTGATGAAAACATAAACCATTTCTTGTGTAAAAGATAAGATACCTCAGAGCTAGATCCAAGAACCCAGATGACGGGTTTCGCAAGTAGAGGGAAAAATTATTAGAAAAGCACTCTTAGATTGCAGAAAGAGGTGCTAGTCAAAAACTCCTTTAAGCCTCTAGAATCAGGGAGGAGTTGTCAATTGTGCTTAAAGAGATATAAAAATTGCTATGAATTCGTGACTTCTAGATATATTTTATTGTTTCCCTTTTTGATTGGCAACATGCATTGTTGTTGCCTTTCATGGTGTCCTGACTGTGTATTATGTCTGAGGGAGAATACTTTATTTTTTTAAGTCGCAGGTCTTTTGAAGAGGAGAAACTGCATCCCACGTGTCTTACCCACATCTAGACCAAATGAAGATGAAGACAGAATAGATTTTAAACCAAATATAACTGGAGGAGACTTTTGGTAATCTTGACGTGACAGTAGGGCTATTTTAATGTAAGAAGCACTGAGAATACCTTGTGATTTAAAATTATTTATAAGTCCTCCCATCAAAATGTGGAGTCTTTTTTCCTAGCATTTAAATCTAAGTTGGATGTGTGACTCGCTTGACTAAAACAATGCAGTGGACATTATTCTCTCTCTGTTTCAAGGCTCAGTCTTGGGAAGCCTTACAGCTCTTGCTCTTGCCCTCACATGAACAAGCCTGAACTTCCACCTTGCAAGACGTTAGGGAGGAAAAGGCCCAGCCATCCTGGTCATCCTAGCTGTGCCCCCAGACATTTGTTGGCTCCTAGCAAACATTATACAAAGAAAAGGTTAATTGCTCTGGCTAAAACCAGCCTAAACTTCTAACCTAAAGAATCATGAGTAAATAATTGATTATTGTTTTAACTACAAAGTTATGGGATAATTTGTTACTCTGTAATAGATAACTAATATTTTTAAAAGTTTTCCATAATATAGAAAAACTAAAAATAAACTGATATTTTCAGTAAAAAATTGATGATCAAGACAAAGTTGGATTGTTATTAAACAATGGGAGTGAGGAGTTTCTCTAGAATGCCAAACATACCCTGGGGCAGTTCTTAGTGCCCTCCTGCCCTGTGATTAACAAAGTAAAATAACAGCAAGCTAACATGAGCAGATCTGAGAGTGGCCCACACACTTCAGGGGTGAAATTTGGGTCAGCTCACGCTAGAAGGCATCAATCAAGCCAAGATGGTTGCCGAGCATAAAAAGAGTCTAGAACAAGTAAAAGGAAGTAGTTATAAACATTAGTTGTAACCATGTGACCACCTACTATACATATTTCTTTTGGATTTTATATACACATATAAAGATTTTTAAATTTTAGATAATTTTTATGAAGCATCTAAGTTATAATATGTTTATATATTTTACTATATTATATATTAATTTATCATACTAATTGTAATATTTTTCACATAAATAAATATGTGTTTAAGAAAGGGAAGACAGAGTAGCAGTGACCACATGTTATTGCAGAAAGTAAGCAAATCAGAAACAAATACATATAGTACAATTCAATTTATGTAATTTCAAAAGCAGATAAACTAAAACGATGTACAATTGAGAGATAAATACAAAAATGGTTAGACTTCTATTTTTTTTTTTGAAACAGAGTCTCACACTCTCGAGCAGGCTGGAGTGAGTGGCGCCATCTCGCCTCACTGCAAGCTCCACCTCCCGAGTTCACGCCATTCTCCTGCCTCAGCCTCCCCAGTAGCTGGGACTACAGGCACTCGACACTGCGCCTGGCTAATATTTTGTATTTTTAATAGAGACAAGGTTTCACCATGTTAGCCAGGATGGTCTCGATCTCCTGACCTTGTGATCCACCCACTTCAGCCTCCCAAAGTGCTGAGATTACAGGCGTGAGCCACCGTGCCCCGGCAAATATGGTTAGACTTTTAAGAAAGAATAAGAATGCTTATTAAAATTGGGATACGACTGTTAATATTAATATCAATACTACAAACTGTTTACTAGGTCAGGAATGTTCTAAGGACTGTTTAACATAATTAGCTAGTTGCTACATTAATTCTATAAGTAAGGTATTAACATATGTAATTTTAACAACTATCCTATTTGTTACTCTTATTATCCACACGTTACTTATTATTATCACATTAATATTCCTATCAGTCAGGATTTGATCATCAGCAAGCAGAACAATAGCGGCCTGATGGAGACTGCTTAATTAGCTCCTATAATTGGATAAGTTCAAATTTCTATAACAAAGCTTTTATTATATATATAAACTATGATATATAAGAAATTACATTATCATCTAAATATAGTATAATTTTAATGCTATATTGTGATGGTTAATATTAAGTGTTAATTTGAATTGAAGGATGCAAAGTATTGTTTCTGGGTCTGTCTGTGAGGGTGTTGCCAAAGGAGATTAAAGTTTGGATCAGTGGACTGGGAGAGGAAGACCACCCTCAGTGTGGGTGGGCTCCATCCAATACGCTGCCAGAGTGGCTAGAAAAAGCAGGTGAACGAGGTGGACGAAGCTGGCTTGCTGAGTTTTCCAGCCTTCATCTTTCTCCTGTGTTGGATGCTTCCTGCCCTTGAACATCAGACGGCAATAGACGCTTGGACTTACGCGAGTGGTTTGTGAGGGGCTCTTGGGCCTTCGGCCACAGACTGGAGGCTGCACTGTTGGCTGCTCTACTTTTGAGGCTTTGGGACTTCGACTCACCCACTACTGCCTTCCTTGCTCCTCAGCTTGCAGATGGCCTATCTGGGCCTTTACATTGTGATCATGTGAGCCAATTCTCCTTCATAAACTCCCTTTCATATATACATATATCCCGTTAGTTCTGTCCCTCTGGAAAACCCTGATGAATACATACACACGCGCACACACACACACACACACACACACATGTTTATGTGTGCATATGTATGTATACATACACATATATACACACATATATGTCTATGCATATATAATATAAAGAAACATAAAAGAAAAAGAAAAAATGTTACATATATATTTATATCAAAACCAGGAAGAACCATGTATATCAAGGGGTCACATGGTTGCAATTAGTATTTATAACTACTTTCTTCAAGTTTATATTATTTTCAGTGGGTATCCTGGATTGTTTAGTTTATTCATGGGGCAAGTTCATTCAAAGTTTTATTCCTAAAGTGTGTGGGTCACTAGCAGATTTGCCTTTGTTGAGTTGTAATTTTTCCTTTTTAATTATAGGGCAGGAACAGTACTAAGAGATGCCCCAGGGGATCATTTGCACTTCAGAGATACTCCTTCTCACCCCCACTGTGGAGTAGCGATCTGATTTTCCCCTGGTCATCAAAATCATTGGAACCAGCAAATACAGCAAGCCACTTGTTTGGCTGTTGATTTACCGGCGTTAGGAGCCAGCTGTTAAGATTGTGAATAACCCTTGGCAAGATAAAAATGTAGTCGATGATGCTGGCTTGTCAGTGTTTGAGAAATTTGTCTTGGAATGGACTAAATAGGACTATGAGTGCCGTCTAGTGTGACCTCAGTCGGATGAGAAATCAAATGGGAATCACAGCCAGGTATCAGGGGAATACATGAAAAATGAAATGGGATTGAGTCATCCAGGAGGACTGCAGGCTCAGATCAAGATAGAACAGTATAGTCCATGTGTTCACCAGCTGCGGGTTTCAAGGGCAGAGATCCATGAGCCACAGATAGCCAACGCAAACCTTCATCTGAGAGTCACTCAGGGGCCCAAGGAGTAGCACAAACTCACTGTGACTATTCAGGACTCCATTCCATTTGTCAGGAAGACGTAATGAACGCTTTTCACCTGAGAAAGGAAAAGATGAAAAGATTAATATTAAGAAAGACTGAGTAGCTACCTTAAAATCGCTACTGTAATCTGAACAGAAACTACCGAATTAGAAGCAACTGCTAGATAATGTTAGTAGGCAAAATTAAGTTCCTCTGCCATCCCACAAAGTGGGTTCTACATTTCTTTGATTACCGGAATGTTATGCTATCATTATTGCCACGCTACCAAAGTTAGCATCCTGTACTTCAATGCATGCTTACTTCTCTGTATCTCTACTAAACTGGTAACTCTATAGTGACAACATCTGTTCCTTTTTATTTATTCTCCACTGTATTATGATCAGCCAACATCGTTCCTGTAGCATATTTGAAACTTAGTAAACATATGTAGAATAAATACACAAATGAAAGATTTAATGAGGATAGAAGAATAGGCAGGAAGAATAGGAATGCATTGAACCCCTAAAATACAAAGAGGGAAAATACGCCATACAGGAGGTGAGGAAAGACAGCAAACTCGGCAGGTGGAGAGCATCATTTTACTTAAGATTGACTCTCTGTAAAAGCATTCTTTCCACTGTTACACGAAAGCACGTCTGCTTTTATGATTTATGTAAATGCCTTGATTGCTGTTGTTTTTAATATGATTGACTTCATTTAGAGCAATTCTTTGCTAAGGGGATTCTATGAGCGAGGACTCACTCCATCTCTAGTATCATTTCAAGTAGGTCAATTCAATTAGATACATTTTTATTACACCTATGGAATTGCTATAACATCTATAGGTAATAATTTTAAATATCTTTAAAAAAACCCTAATTTTCTGAAATTTCATTGAAGTATAACCAAACTCCCTTATGTTGCAATTTATGTTCAGTTGTTTCAGGCATAGTCAAAAGACTTAGAGAATATAATATAGCATTCTCTTTATAATTGTCTGCCGTCTGTTATATTCTTAGCCTATAATTCTAACTTATCTCTTGCCTTTCTAGTCTCCAGGCTAAACAATTACAGTCCCTTTAACCTTCTTTCAGAGGTCCTATTTTTAATCCTTTAATCATTTATGGGACTCTCTTTTAATCCTCTGAAAGTTCCCTTTTAAGTTGCAGAGCCAAAACTAAATGTGGTACCCATGAAAGGTTTTAACCATGCTGAGATGCTGAGTATAATAGGAGATTTATCTCATGGTATCAACACATTCTTCTTCTCATCATGAATCCCAGTATTGCAGTTTTTAATAACTAAGAAATGACATTGTGCACTCATGTTCATCTTGTTAGTTCATCTTATTACCCACTGCTAATGAATAGCTACAATTGGGATTATGAACCAGAGAACCAAAGACATCACTTCAGGATCAAATACAAATTACACATTCACAATAAAAGAAGAATCATGCAAATTCAGTGACCTTCCTCAGTAATGAAATGACTAACAACTATTACTTACCCTGGGTATATTAAGTACCAGTGTAGGAAGTTGGAGATTCATTTTATCTTTTATCACTATAATAAAAGGTCTGGGCAGGCAAATGTAGAATAAAAAAAGATGGAAGGATTAATTTTAAATTAAGCAGTATGTTTCTAACATATACCTGATAGAGATTCTGTGCTTTTCAAAACCACTCAAACTAAGAATGATAATTTTTAATGATAGTATTATAATATTCTTGCCACCAATGGAAGAAGTGTTTATGTAACAGTCATATGAATTTCCCCCAAAGTTTCCTGTGCAAGGATTCCCAGATGTCAGTCAGAGCAGATTGAAGAGGTTGCATAAAAGTAACCTGGGAATTTCATTTTTATATTTAGCTTTATTTTTTTTGGAATAATTGTAAAATTATAGGAAGTTTCACAGAAATGAACAGGAAGTGTGCACGTACCCTTCACTGAACCTCTCCTAATGTCAACACCTTTTATCACCACAATACAATCAAAACCAGGAAAAATAACATTGTTAACTCTTGACAACCAATTTGATTTCACCAGTTATGCATAACGCTGAGCATATGTGTGTTTGTGTATTCATCTCCATGCAATTTTATAATATTTGCAGCTTAATGTAACCCTATGATTTAGTCACTACATGATATATACATGTATCAAAACATCACATTTTACTTAATAAATGTGTACAATTATTATATGTCAGTAAAAAATAATATGAAACATGAACTTTACATTTTCAAAAGCTGTTAAGGTCCTTTGGTCATTTTGAGTGTTCCTCGATTATCACAAGGATTACTGGCAAATAACAGAATTGAGGTCTAATAAATAAGACTCATTCATAAATTGTGGTTGTCCTATGAATATTAAGAAATTCACAGATTCTGTTGTAGGCATCATTTTACATATGCTGAGAAAATTTCCACATATTCTGATTTTACATGTCGTATGTTAACACAATAATAATTTCATTTATATTTCACTCTGTAGTACTTATGCTGTAGTATTATGAATTCAATAAACAAGAAGTTGAAGAATTTCACCCAATTCATTCAAAATTATTGACTGAGAATTATTAATGTGCAACACTAAAATTCTGTCCTTACACTTTTTTTTTTGAGACAGAGTCTCGCCCAGTGGCCCAGGCTGGAGTGCAGTGGCACGATCTCAGCTCACTGCAAACTCCGCCTCCTGGGTTCACACCATTCTCCTGCCTCAGCCTCCCCAGTAGCTGGGACTACAGGCACCCACCACCACGCCCAGCTATTTTTTTGTATTTTTAGTAGAGACAGGGTTTCACCGTGTTAGCCAGGATGGACTCAATCTCCTGATATCAAGATCCACCCACGTCAGCCTCCCAAAGTGCTGGGATTACAGGCATGAGCCATGGCGCACATTTTTAATATTAATAATGGAGATAAATGATACATACAGCTCCCAAACCTATACCTAGTACTGCAAAGAGATATATAAGTACTAACATAAATATAAATATACAGGTAAAGTATGTGCAGATGACGTGATTGTTTATGTAGACAATTCTAAAGAAACTAAAAATAATCCTTAGAACTAATAATTAAGTTAATCAAGGTAGCAGGATACAATATCAGCAAACAAAATGAATTGTATATGTACTGCAATAAAAACATAGAACTATAAACTAGAGTTACAATATTATTTACATAATTCAAAGACAATGAAACGCTTATAAACAAATATAAAAAAACTCATGTATAGGATTTGTAGGCCGAATGTGACAAAATGCTGGTGAAATAAGTCAAAGATGACCTAAATAAACACAGAAACATACCATGTTCCATGATTAAAAGGCTCAAAATAATGAAGGTGCAAATTCTCCCAGAAAAAAAAATTTAGCAAGGTTATCCATTGACAAAATTATTCCAAATTTAATGTAGGAAAATTAATTTAAAAAGTTAAATTAACTTTAGGAAAAAAATAACAGAATGAATAAATCACGCTACCTGTTTTTAGAATTTATATACAGCTATAGTAATCAAGAATGTGTGGTACTGGTGGTTATGCACACATATATATCAATGCAACACAGCAAAGAAATAGACACACACAAGTAGAGATAACTGATTTTCTACAATGGAAAAAAGTAATACAAAGTAGGAAGAATAGTCTTTTCAAAAAATGATGTTGGAACAACTGGATATGGAAAAAAAAATGTTACCTGTAGTTTGAATATATTTTCTTCCAAAATGTAGTTTTTATTTTCATTCTCCTCACAAGGTCTTTCACAGAGAAAAATATTTTTATTTTTATAAAATCCAACTTCTTCATTTTTATGGATATCTGATACAGGATTTGAATCTAGAATTTCTATGAAATTTTTTTAATTCAAAATACAATTTTAAAAAATCCAATTAGAATGTTTTACCATAACGTTTCTTCTCAAATTCAACAATATCAAAATTTTATTCATGATCTTGCATTTGCCAAGAGTGTCTAATATTATTTTTATTTGTCAAATTTGAAAATAAAGTTGGTAAATTATATGTTTTGAAAACCTAATCAATGAATTTGCAGAAAACCAAGTCAGAAATATCTTATGTTTAACCAAGGTATTACATTAAAAAGTGTTATTATTTGTATTAAAATATGACAAATATTACTTTTTGTAATTCTTGTTTATGTTGTTTCTCATGCACTACTATTAACCCTCATGTTTTATAAATAATAAAACATCTTTATAAAAAAGAAATGTATACATAAAATACGATGGAAGTTAAAAAGGGAGAATATTTTCTACTGAATGCATCAAGGAAATATTGATGAAGAACAATAAATTGGAAATGTACTACGAAGCGTAGACGAAGATTTGATATTTGAAAAATGGGAGCAAATGTATGAACATAAGCAAAGATTATGAACAGGACTATAGTGATCGTAAAAGGAAACAGTGGAAAGTAGAATCAGAAAGGTGATTTAGAGTCAGGTCATGAAGTGCTGGAAAACAAGCAGTTCTTTTCTCTGTATTCTGTAGACAGTAAGAATTCAGCAGAGATATTCAACACTATAATATTTATCAGATCAATGTTTCAGAAAGATGCAGTTAACAACTGTGCATATAATAAATTGGAAGACATACAGAGTAAGGATAGTCCAATAGTTAGTAAGTAAGCAATTTTGATTCTTTAGGTGTGAGGAATAAAGATTTAAACTAGGAGGTCAAAAAATGATAAGTTGAAGAAGAACCATGCAAGAAAAATAAGAGCTTTGGCAAAGAAAGAAATGACAACTGATTGCAAGTGGTTTTTCCATGCTAGATAGCAGAAAAAGTTGCTAGTACTTTGAATCTCTATCCTATTAAGAGGAGGTAAAAATACAGAAATGAAAGGCAAAGCATTATTGTGGAAGAAGTAAAGACGAGTGTATAGTAACAAAGTGGAAGCAGTAAATATAGACTGATTTTTCAAGTTTAATGATTCAAAGGAAGTGGATGGTTGCACAGTTGACTAAGAGATTTTATTAGGATAGAAAACATTTAAATAAGTGGAAGAGTAAGTGGAAAATTTTAATAGAGAGGAAAGTAATGAAATGCCAAGAAGAATATAACACAAAAAGCAAAATTCTTCAAAAAGCAGATCGCTTCTGAGACTCATCAGGGTACATTGCCTTGGAAAGAAAAAATGATACCCTTCTGAGATCAAGGAAAAGGAAAAAAGGGTAATCAGAATGCCACTGAATTTATGACAGAGAATGAAAGGTGAATTCCTACCACATTGTGTCAATATTATCAAACAATGTATTTGTCAACATGAGCAAGTATACAGTGGAAGGCATAATAAAGTTAGAAAGGTCTAAAATACATTATCTGAAAAATATGTAATTTTCCTTTAAAGTACAACCTGTTCAGGGGAAGATATCATATCTTTTAATGTCATAAAACACACCAAAGCCTAACATGTTGCTTAAAATGTCTGATACATACAATATGCAATAACTAACACACAAGTGTATTTCTATTTATTTATCCCAACTCTTAAATATAACTTAAATGTAAAAAATCCAGCTGAAAAATCCAGTTAGGAAATTAAATTTTTGCATTTATTTGAAATTTATTTATGCTGATCAGTTTCCAGTTAATCTACCGTTTATGCTCCCATGTAGTATTAACCCTACATAATTCCTGAGGATCAGTAATATCCTGTGAAACTCCTCTCCATCTAGTGTTCTATGAAGTCCCAGAGAACTTCTTCATGATACTGGACAAAATTCTAAGAATTTTCCTCCCTTATTGAATTTAAACCCATAATGATTTCCCTTCAGATCTTTTGTATTCAATGTAAGTGGTCTTGCTCTCATAAAATGATAGGTTCCAAACGAGTCTGCTACTAAAAAATGCATTTGTATATTATTTCATTTTGTTTTACCACCATAATAAACAATATTATTACTTTGTAGTTTCTGCACCTCAAAATAAGATCAGCAGTCATAAAAGTATGTCATGTCAGTTGCATTCTTATTGTTGTTTTTTATTTTCTTAGATATTCCACAAAGTTTCACCGCAGCAGGTTTTAGCTTGGAAAAAGGTAAAAATGCTATAGAAAAGACAGATACACTGAAACGGAAGAAAAAAGGCAGCAAGTACATAAGTTGAGAAAACTAATCAGGTGACACATTTCCTCATTGTTGCATAGAGTTCTATTCATTTATCTTGGCAATAAAAATGTCATCTGTCAGATACATGCCTTTTATTAAGCAAAGACTTTCGTTTTTGTCAAGATTGAGAAAAGTGAAATCAGCAACATGGTGTATTTATTTGTTCTCACGCTGCTGTAAAGAAATACCTGAGACTGAGTAATTTATAAAGGAAAGAGATTGAATTGACTCAAGTCCTGCATGGCTGGATAGGCCTCAGGAAACTTACAGTCATGGCAGAGGGGAAACAGGCACCTCTCTTACATGGCAGCAGGAGAAAGCGAGTGTGTGAAGAAGGAACTGCCAAACACTTATAAAACCATTAAACCTTGTGAGAATTCACTCATTGTCATGAGAACAGCATGGGGAAACTGCCCCATGATCCAGTCACTTCCCACCAGTTTCCTCCCTGGACACGTGGGAAGTATGGAGATTACAAATTGAGATGAGATTTGGGTGGGGACAGAGAGCCAAACCATATCCCATAGTTTACAAAAAGTTGTCTGCAATGTTTAGGTCTGATTATTTTTATCTTTTTGCTATTTCCTCCAAAGAGGAATAGACTGTTAGCTATAATCCAGGATAATCTTCCATAGGATGTGTAAAAAAATATTTTTGTCTTTCAAACATTAATCAAACAAAATATATATTTCATAATATCTGGCTATTTATACAACAGTCACTTTCGATTCAGGTTATTATAAATTTACTTAATTTACATCAGTGATTATGAAAATGATTTTCCTGCATTTTTTTCTTTTCTTATAACATTCTTTTTAAGTTTAAGTGTTAATATTATACAGGCCTTCTAGATTCAGTGGGAGACGTTACTTAGTTTCCAGTCTTGGGAAGAATTTTCACATTATTACTTAATTGTTTAGTAAACTTCATTAATGGGCTCGTCTTGCCTTAACGTTTTCTCTTTGGCTGGGTTATTAAGTATAGATTTGAGTCCCTTTATGATTATAAGACAAGTTTGATCTCTGTCAATTATATTTGTCATCAAATTTAGTTATGTATTTGTAATACATTTTAATAGTAAACCTAAAGGTTAGCATCTGTTACTTGAGTTTGGTTGTTGCTGTTACTGCTATTTTATTGAAGTGGTATTGTCTCATTTAGCTTTCTTTTTAACTAAATGCTATTATCTCACACATGAAAAATTATGGAGTATGTAATATACTTAAAGATAATGTTATCTTCCTTGGATAAAATTTACTTTTGTAATGGGCTAGGATAGAGGTGCTAGAAATAACAAATCAACTTATTCCATTCAGAGATTTCAATAATTCATATTTGGCTGCAATCATAGGTGTTTATCTCCTACTCACCTTTTTCTCTAAATTGTAGGCCTTTGGGACTCCAACACAAAGACTAGAGTGGTACCAGGGGCCTCCTTTTGCAAATTATGAACTCTAATATTTGTTGAAAGCATCGCGTAGCTTGTCAGTCTCCACTTTAAAAATTGTCAGTCACATTAAGAGGAAAAAGAGTAAGGTAGATCTGACATGTCACTCTGGATTCTTCATTCCCTAGATTTTGACCCTATAATTATTTACTTTTGTGTGATACATTCAAACTAAGACTTCGACATTTTTTTCCAGGTTTCTTTTCTTAGTTGTCAATGAGAATCTGTTTGGAAACATCGTAAAAATACTTTGCCAGAAGCTATTGCTTTATTTTTTCAATATACAATGTGTGAGGGAAGCCTGCAACATGAAAGGTAAAGAACAAAACAAACAGAAAGGAAAAACAAAAAACAGATAAAACAGCAGAAAGAAATCAAACTATAAATACAATCCAGAGAGATGAAAGGTAGGTGCATTTAAGCGGAAAATAATTTATCATTAAAGTATAACATTTAGAAAATATGAAAGTGTTCCTGAGAAGTGAAAAAATATAATAACACTAATAAAATAATTAAAATGTGGAAAGAAATTTTGATAAATTATCTCAAAAATTTGACTGTATAAAAAATATAATTTATGAAAATAAGGGTTAAAAAAAGCATATTTAAAAGACAAATAACAAACATCTACTAAGAGAGAACAGAAGAATTTGGAAAGATAGTAATTAAAATTATATTTTCCAGAACTAATGAACACATAGAAAAGTCTTACTAAATTGAGTAATCAGAACAATGAATAAAAGAAGGATCATGAAATGTAATTTCATCTTGAAATTAGGAGAAAATAATACATTTATTCTGAGATAAAGTAAAAAGTTAAGAATAAGAATTTGTCAGTTTTAATGATTGAAAGTAAAAGGAATAAATATATAAATATATTTTTTAATCTTCAACCTTCTGGAGAAAAATATAGCTTAAAATATATTGTTAAATTATTAATTAAGGATGTGGTAGAAAAAAATTCCGTTTTTAGATATGTCATCTTTTAAAAAATTATTTTATTTTGAGACAGGGTCTCTCTGTCACCTAGGCTGGAGTGCAGTGGCACCATCTTGGCTCACTGCAACCCCCGCCCACCTGGTTCAACGGATTCTCCTGCCTCAGCTTCCTAAGTAGCTGGGACTACAGACACTTGCCACAATGCCCCGCTAATTTTGTAATTTCAGTAGAGACAGGGTTTCACATGTTGGCCAGGCTGGTCTCAAACTCCTGACCTCAAGTGATCTGCCTGTCTCAGTCTCCCAAAGTGCTGGGATATAGGGATGAGCCACCACACCCAGTCACATGTCACCTTTTAAAAATACTATCTCTCATGCATGTTTTCTTCCTTGGGAAGTTTTTTAAGGATATATTTAAAGAAAAAAGGATTAATCCAAGATGGGGGGGAAAAAAAGAGCAGTGTCTATTTTTAAAAAGAAACAAACAAAAATTATAGATCAAATTCAGGATAAATGGCAAATGAAAATTTCAGGAGGATTATAAATACATGTTCTGAAAACTAGTTGTAAAGTAGCCTTTGACTAGAGCAGGAAAACAAAGGAATATAAAAAATACCATCTTTAAGAAAGTAAAGTAGATCTGACAAATACCTGATGTGATGCATCCAAATGACAAATTGTTAAACTTGATAAAATGTCCATTTCAATTTCTTATTTAAATAATGGGTCATAAATCTACAAATAAATATACGGTCTGTTAAATTAGTTTCCCTGACGTTTAAAACAAATAAAACATTTCAAAAGATAGTAGTGGGAAAAGTGTTCAATTTTAGAGCTAAAAAGCAAAAAAAAAAAAAAAAAAAAAAAAAAAAAACCAGTGTCATTGAAACAAAGCGTGAGCAGAATTTCAAAATGAAAGGTGGGGTAAATATTGATCCAAGGTTGGAGAGTCAATGGTGATGAAATTCTTCAGGTTGTGTCAAGGGGGAAGTTTCTCAGGGAAAAAACAAGCTAACAAAAAACCTTAATAGCAGATACTCAATACAATGAAAAGCACAGTAGGCATTATTAAGAAAAATGTATTATAAATCATATTAAAGGAAATGTAGTATTAGTATTTGTCTATACAATATAGTCTATAGTTACTTTGAAAGAGTAAATAACTATGAATATATTATAAGAAATTTGACATGGAAGTCATTAAAACCTTGTTACGTGAAATATTGCAATAATTTATTAATTTCATTACAATTATTTCCATGTGCATTTCTAGTTGCAACTGTCTTTAGGATTCTTGAAAAGAAGCATGCCATGACTTGAAATCCATCTTATTCAAAAGTGATTCAGATGTGATCACTCTTTAGCAAATTCAAAAATTTAAAGCATTCAACAAAATAAGGAAGAAAGTTCACTCTAATGTAAAGTCAATGCTTTTAAACTGTCATAATATAAAAATTGTTGAAGAGTGAGTAAACACACATTTTGTCACTAAATGTCCATATCACTTTTCCTCCTACACATGTAATCACTAACCTCTTAGCAAGGGACGTGAATCCAATCTAATCCCTGGATTTAGCCCAAATCTAAGATCTCTGTATGGTAACTAGTTTTCTCCATTAAGTTTTGATAAGGGTCCTTATGGCCTGGTGTCTTAATAAAAATACTCACTATATATCCATTCTGTGATATTGTAATAGGAAAAATATAACTTAAATCAACAATTTCATTCAGACAAAAGATGAATAAGAGACACACATGCTTCATTATCTGTTTCACTTATGACATTCCACTGTGAAGCCTCCTAAGCTGGCAGTGGGGAAATTTTCTTGCTCAGACCTATTGCTACATCTAAAAAGGACATAGATATGTATTTCCTTCTTGTAGGTGTCTTCATTTTATTTTATTTTTAATTTTTATCTATTTTTTTTTTTGAGACGGAGTCTCACTCTATCACCCAGACTGGAGTGCAATGGTACGTTATCTCGAGGGTTCAAGCAATTCTCCTGCCTCAGCTCCCTGAGTAGCTGGGATTACAGGTACCTGCCATCACCCCCGGGTAATTTTTTAGTAGAGACAGGTTTCTCCATTTTAGCCAGGCTGGTCTCAAACTCCTGACCTCAAGTGATTCGCCCACCTCAGCCTCTCAAAGCGCTGGGATTATAGGCATGAGTTTATAATACTTTAAAACCTACTTCCAGCATGTGTGAGTTTTGGGGTTAAAGCATTATTTATAATTAAAAAAATGAAAGATATAATGAACTAGGAAAAAAGTTAGCTATTTTGTAGTGGGGAAGAGATGAAGGTGAGGGTAAGTACCTACATACAAGCTTTGGTAACAAACAATAAAATTAATAAAAAAAAAAATGGTACCCTAAAAAGAAACATGAAAATTGGCCAGCAAAATGGGATAAAGTCCTCACATGCTTCGAGTTTAAGAGAAAAACAATGTAAATTGAAATGAGCACAATAAAGGAGAGCTGAGGTAGCCCTTACTTATGAAACTTGTAATCCCACAGTTTTGTAATCTCTCCTTCTCCGTAATAATTTAGAACGATAGCTATTATATTCCCTACCATTGCATCCCATCACCGCTTGATTTTAGGTTAAAAAACCAACATATTATGAATGATCCAAGACTAAAAGGCATAAATTTATCCATGCCCTTCTCAAATAAACAAGCCACCAAATCTTGAAGCCCCGTCTTTATGGTCTGCATTCTTAGACAGATGTCAGTATCAATCACACAATCGTTCAGGGTCTTAAGAAAAAAACAGACGGCATATTCAAATCAGGCCATTCAGGTAGGGTTTAATGAAGAAACAATTTATGAAGATACAAGCAGTGTGAAAGGAAAACACGAATTCTACTGAATGACAATAATTAAGCTGTTATCATTCTGGAACCTGAAAGAACAAAAGGAAAGGACACATGCAGAAATATGAAACGGAAACTTTGGGTAGATGTTAACTTCTAGTGGCTGCGATTTTATTCAGGAGATGCAGAGAGCTCATGTTGACCTTAAAACATCGAACTAGACAGGGGAAATATATACAATATCATACCCTCTTACTTCTCTCCAATATCCTGCTGGCGTTGGTGATCAGTTCAACTTAATTTCAAATGTAAGGACAAGGAAGTTGCTTTCTGAGTAATAATTATGTCAGCCTGTTGGGGCAAAGAGAAAAAGCTGAGAAAGAGGCACAGAGAGTGGATCTAGGGTCTAAAGCAGAAGGTATCATAACAAATATCAACATAAAGGAACTTATATTGACCTAAACTCGGAAGTGATGTTTGAGATGCTACAACCGCATACAAAATATAAACCTCAAACTTTGGAGATCAAAACAAAAGCAGTATAATTCAGGTTCCTGGGTTGGATCCTTGCTATAGTCTTAATATTTGTGTCCCCCCCTCCCTTCCCTTAAGTTCCTATGTTATAGTGTAATCAGCAATGTGATGGTATAAGAAGGGTGGGCCTTTGGGAGTGATTAGGTCATGCCCTCACGGATAGGATAAGTGCTTTTATAAAAGAGGACTTAGAGATCTGTCTCACCCTTTCCACTGTGTGACTGATTACACTGTGAGAAGGCGCCAGGAAAGGGACCCTCATCAAACATCAAATCTGCTGACTCCTTTATCTTAAACTTCTGATACTCCAGAACTGTATGAAATAAATATCTGTTGTTTATAAGCCAACCCATTTATGTTATTTTGTTATTGCTACCCAAATGAACTCTAAAACATTCCTGAACTCTAAAAGGGAGAGTTGTGAAACCTTGAGGAAATTGGATGAATGGTATACTTTGTACTATATTTGCAACTTTATATAAGCATTAATGGTAGCTTTATTTCTGTGTTTGGTAAGTTTTACTATGAGTTAACATTTGGCTGATTTTTTTTCTTGACATACTACAGCGCTTGTATTCAGAAATTAATTTTTCAGGTACAATTTGCATTTCTGCTTCTAGGTTAAAAGGGCATACCGATTCTGATGCTTTATTCATCTAATTGCTTTGTTTGGCATTTTTATTCATATGAAGCACCAAATCACTATGTTAGAACATTGGCATGATCATAGGTTTCCATAGAATATAGTGGTATTATGTATATACTTTTCCAACTGGAACTGGAAAAGTCAGACATTCTCTTTGCTTCCACTCCACAATCGCTTTGCCACTTGCTGGGCCTCTCTAAGCCTGTGGTTAAGTCTTTGAGCGCCAATATTATTTGTGATCTAGGATTTATCTCTACAGTTTCTATTAGCCTGAAGTAGGTTTCTTTTTCCTTCACGAATCGAAAATATGGCCCAAAATGCTTTATGAACTGAGATTTGGAGCAGATATTGTGCATTTTTGAAGAAAACCATGTTAAATGTTGAAAATTCAAACATATGGCCTACTCTTTCACTGAACTTGTGTGCTGTTTCACAGTACTTTTGCTTGTCTTTTAACCTTTTCTCTCATCCCCTGCAGTGATTAGCCCTCATCATCAAAACTCTTTATACTATTCCTTTCAAGCCTCTACCTCCTTTAATTTTGGCACACATTATTATCATCCCTTACCTTCTTTATACCACCAGGAAGTTCATGCATGAATACCCTTAACTCATTGCTCTACGAATTCCCATAAACTTACTTGTATCTCATCAATGTTTTTATTTCACTCACTCTTAAGTGCAAGGTCAAAGTCAATCTTTATACCTCTGTCTTCATTCAATGCATTTCTTTCTTGCATTTCCTTTAAAACATAAAATTCAGACATGAGGGTTATCTACTTGATCTCTCATACTCCCTCCCCCATAAATTTATATCCATCTCATTGATCATTTCCACCTTCTTTTTAATATAGTTGTGATTCTTATTCAATCCACTACTGTCTCTTTGGAACTTTTTTCCATCAATGTCTCATGGCTATTTATCAACTTTGATTTTACCTGTGTATGGATCATTCATCCCACCCATAAATATACCCAACCCTCACACACACATACACCCCTACCAGAGAAACCCACCATTAACTCCACTTCTAGCTTCCAACATTTTTTCAGCTTTATCGAGGTATATTGACAAATACAAAGTGTACATATTCCAGGTGTACAATGCAATGTTCTTAAACATATACACATTATGAAATGATTACCATAATCAAGCTATTTAGTATGTCCATCACCTCCCAGAGTCAGCTTTTTCTTTGTTGTTGTGGTGAGAATACTTAAGATTTATTCTCTTAGCAAATTTCGAGTGTATAATACATTAAGAAGGAAATCCTGTTGTTTGAATGAACCTGGTATAAACCTGGAGGATATTATGCTAAGTGAAATAACCTAGTCACAGAAAAGCAAACACTATGTGATCTCACTTACATGCGGTAGCTTCAAACTTTTGATGTCTTCCTTACATCACTAATAAGCTTCTCCAAAGAGTAGTATGCACTTAGTGACATCTCTTCCTCACTAAATACTTACTCCAATCCCCAATGCAATTGGCATTCATCTCCACAACTGTGCTGAAACTGGTTTTGAACAGTCACTAATTACTTTTGAATCACTGAATCTAATGGATGGACAAATATCTATTATCTAAACTTATATAGATGTAGCTTTTGACATTTGCACTAGTTTTAAATATCGACTTCCCACCCCTCCCTATCTCCCAGTTGTACTACTCTTTTCTGATTCTTCTTTTGAACTTGTTCCATTCGAAATGCTTGCTTTACTGACTTTTTTCCTTCCATAGAGTGTTAGGAGATAATTCTCCATGGGATTCTCATATTTCTGTATGTCTTATGATCAGAGGCACTGACAGCTTTTGTTTGGAGCTATCTTTTGTGGTAGGCAGAATAATGCCAACCCCTGCCTCCAACCTCAAGGAGTTCCACAGTCTAATCCCTAGAGTCTGTGAACATGTTCTGTTACATAGAAAACCTAAATTTTAAGATGTAATTATAATTAAGAACCTTAAATTAAGATTATCCTGGTGGACCCAATCTAACTACAGAGCCCTGAAAAGCAGAATGTTCTAGGCCTGGGAGCAGAAAAAGTCAGAGATACTCCAAGCGCAGCAAGGATTTTATGTGATCTATCAAGCTATGAGGACAGGGGTTCATGAGTTCAGGCCAGAGAGAGGTCTCTGGTTGCTAAGGGCAGCCCCCACCTGATATATAGCAGGGAAATGCGAACTTAAACCCCATGATTGCAGAGAATTAAATTCTGGAACAGTCTGAATGAATATGGAAGCAAATGCTTCTCAGGGCCTCTAAATAACAGCCAACTAGCCACCCATTCCTTTCAGACATGCGAAACCGGGAGCAGAGAAGCCAGTTAAGCCAACTCAGATATCTGACCTACATAATTTTGAAATAGTAACTTTGTGCTATTTTAAGCCACTAAGTGTGTGATAATTTATTACAGCAGCAATAGAAAATGAACATACTTTTCAAGGATATTCATGTTTCAAGCAGGCTTGGAAGATGGAGATGACGTCTCCCTCCAGAACACAGGACAGGTGTGTCTGCTGTCCAGCACGGTATGGACAATACTTTCATTTACGGCAGAGTTCTGGCAGGTACACTTGCAACTATTACTTAAAATGAGTTTTTCTATGTTCAAGGTTCTCAACTAGGACACAAACTCACTACATGAATAGTTCCCATCTAAATTCACCCCTGCAGAACTGGGGATGCAGGGAGAATTGCCACAAACAGAAAGCTCATGCAATATCACCAAAGGTCCCCGTCCCCAGAATCTTGAGTGGTATGCCAACACCCATGGCATTGTGGAAGGCTTTCAAGAAGGGTAAAATCTCATACGCTACACATTTCTTGATACTACATTCTTGAACATTGGCATAAACCAACTTCTATCTAAATGTTATTATTCTTTTATATCATGTTACCTCTAACAATCACAACTATTGTAATTACAACTACTCCTTATATGCTCAAGTCTCCCCAAATCTATATATTTACCTTATACATCTCTCCTTATATTCGGACAAAAGCAAGTCAATGGTCTTGGCATATCAATGGGGTAGCTATTTCCTAACAAGCTTATGATCAATTATTTTCCTCCACATCCACACATATCATTTTCTCATATCATTTGCTAAGAGGGTAAATCTTAAGTATTGTCACCCCCCCCCAAAAAAAAGAAAAGAAAAGAAAAGAAAAGGAGACATAGTTTTGTGAGGTGATGGATATGTTACTTCATATTATTTTGGTAATCATTTTACAAGGGACATGTGTATAAGAACATCGCATTGCACACTTTGAATGTATACAATTCCTATTTGCTAATTATCACTTCACTGCAACTTCTTCTCATGAAGAGACTCCACCTCCTATGGGAAAATGGTCTTAGTGATTTGTTTGACAAATAAGATGCAGAGAAAGTGACATTCTAGGCCATATATTTTTGCAGTTTCGCCCTGAATCTCTTGGAATGCTCATTCTATAGAAAATAAGCTACTGAATAAAATATCCAACTACAGTGAGACCAGCCACCACGCTGTGAGGAGAACTCAGCTAGCCACATGGAGAGTGAGCCACCTAGCCATCGGATTCCAAGTTGCAGACCCAAGGGGAAAAAATAGTCACTTTCAGTGTTCAGCCCAGTGAAGATTTCAGTCACCACTCAACATGGTAATTGATTGAGACACTGCCAGGAGAATTACCTTGCTGGGCCAAACAAAACACAGGCTGTGAAAGATAATAATAAATTATAATTTTGGTTCTTAAGTTTTGAGGTAGTTTGTTATAAATCAATAAATAACTGAAACCACCATTATTTGAGTGGACTATTATAAAATCACTTAGATACAAAGTAAAAGTAACTTCTACCACTGAATTATTCATTCTCTATCCAATATCTGTGCTAATCAAACACCTCACACGAATTTGTATATCATTAAAATGTCTGGATTATTTTAAACTACAC